>NW_016107398.1:6789372-6813449 GCF_001604975.1 Cebus imitator | reverse complement strand
AGCATATGCCTGTAGTCCCAGCTACTCAGGTTGCAGTGGGATGATCGCTTGAGCCTGGGAGGTTAAGGCTGCAGTGAGTCACGTTTGTACCACTCTACTCCATCCTGGGAGACAAAGTGAGATCCTGGCTCAAAAAAACAAAGAAAAAGGCCAGGCATGGTGGCTCACGCCTGTAATTCCAACACTTTGGGAGGCTGAGGTGAGCGGATCACTGGGTCAAGAGATCGAGACCATCGTGGCCAACATGGTGAAACCCCATATCTACTAAAAAAAAATACAAAAATTAGCTGGGCATGGTGGCACGCGCCTGTAGTCCCAGCTACTTGGGAGGCTGAGGCAGGACAATTGCTTGAACCTGGGATGTGGAGGTTGCAGTGAGCCAAGATCATGCCACTGCACTCCAGCCTAGCACCTGGCAACAGAGCAAGAGTCTCAAAAAACAAACAAACAAACAAACAAACAAAAAGAAAAAAAGAAAAAGAAAGAAAAAAAGAGAAGAAAACTTCAAGTCAATATCCTTGACGAATATTGATGCAAAAATAAACAACAAAACACTAGCAAAACAAATCCAGAAGCACATCAAAAAGCTAATTCACCATGATCAAGTAGGGTTTATCCCTGGGATGCAAGGTTGGTTCAACTTATGTAAATCAATAAATATGATTCATCACATAACTAGAACTAAAGACAAAAACCACATGATCATCTCAATACATATAGAAAAGGCTTTTGCTAAAAGTCATCATCCCTTCATGTTAAAAATTCTCAACAAACTAGGTGCCGAAGGCACATACAGTAAAATAATACAAGCAAATCTATGACAAACTGACAGTCAACATCATACTGAATGGGCAAAAACTGGAAGCATTCCCCTTGAAATCTGGCACAAGACAAAGAGGCCCTCTCTCACCACTTACTATTCAACACGGTATTGGAAGTCATTGCAAGAGCAACCAGGCAAGAGAAAAAAAAGGGGGTATAAGTCAAACTACCACTGTTTGAAGATGACATGATTCTTTATCTACAAAATCCCAATGTCTCAGTCCAAAAGCACCCTAAGCTAATACACAACTTGAGCAAAGTTTCACGATACAAATTCAGTGTACAAAAATCACTAGCATTCCTATACAGTAACAACAGCCAAGCCAAGAGCCAAATTAGGAACACTATCCCATTCACAACTGCCACAAAAAGAATAAAATACCTAGAAACACTGCTAAATCAGGGAAGTGAAAGATCTCTACAAGGAGAATTACAAAACATTGCTCAAAGAAATCAGAGATGACACAAACAAATGGAAAAACACTCCATGCTCATGGATAAGAAAAATCAATGTTGTTAAAATAAAAATGGCCATACTGTCCAGAGAAATTTATAGATTCAATGCTATTCTTATTAAACTACCAATGACATTTTACAGGATTAGAGAAACTATTTTAAAATGTATATGAAACCAAAAAGGGGCCCAAATAGCCAAGGTAATCCTAAGCAAAAAGAAAAATGCAAGAGGCATCATGCCATCCAACTTCAAACTGTATTATAGGACTATAGTAACCAAAACAGCATGGTACTGGTAAACAAACAAAACAAAACAACAACAAAAAACACAGACACACAGACCATGAAACAGAACAGAGAGCCCAGAAATAAGACTGCATTCCTACAACCATCTGATCTTCAACACAGCCTACAAAAACAAGCAATGGGGAAAGGGTTTCCTATTCAATAAATGGTACTGGGATAACTAGCTAGCCATATGCAGAAGATTGAAACTGGATGCATCCTTACACTATATACAAAAATCAACAAGACAGATTAAAGACTTAAAACCCAAAACTATGAAAAACCCCAGAATACAACCTAGGCAATATCATTCTGAACAGAGGATCTGGGAAAGATTTCATGACAAAGACACCAAAAGTGACTGCAACAGAAACAAAAACTTGACCAATGGGATCTAATTAAACTAAAGAGTTTCTTCACAGCAAAAGAAACTATCAACAGAGAAAATAGACAACCTACAGAATGAGAGAAAATTTTGCAGCTGCAAAGGTCTATGAATCTGACAAAGGTCTAATTTCTAACATCTATAAGAAACTTAAGCAAATCCATAAGAAAAAAAATAAACACCATTAAAAAGTGGGCTAAGGATGTGATCGATTTTCAAAAGAAGACAAACATACAACCAACAAGCAAATGAAAAAGAAACTCAACACTGATCAATACTCAACATTACTAATCATTAAATAAATGCAAATCAAACTCACAAAGACATTCCATCTCACACCAGTTAGAATGGCTATTACTAAAAAGTAAAAAAATATCAGACGCTGGCAAGGTTGCAGAGAAAAGGGAATGCTTATACACTCTTGGTGGGAGTGTAAAATTAGTTCAACCACTGTGGAAAGCAGTGTGGCAATTTCTCAAAGAGCTAAAAATAGAACTACCATTTGAACCAGCAATCCCATTACTGGGTATATAACCAAAATAATATAAATCATTCTATCATAAAGACAGATGCATGCATATGTTCACTGAAGCACTATTCGCAATAGCAAAGACATGAAATCAACCTAAAGACATATCAACGATAGACTAGATAAAGAAAATGTGGTACATATACACCACGGAACACTATGCAGTCATAAGAAAGAATGAGATCATGTACTTTGCAGTAACACGAACAGAACTAGAGGCCATTACCCTTAACAAACTAATGCAGGAACAGAAAACCAAATACCACATGTTCTCACTTATATGTGGGAGCTAAATGATGAGAACACATAAAAACGATGAGAACACATAAACACAATGAAAGGAAAAACAGACCCTGGGGCCTACCAGAGGGTGGAGACTCTAAGCAGGGAGAGGAACAGAAAACATAACTATTGGTACCTGGGTGATGAAATAATCTGTATATCAAACCCCCATGTCACAAGTTTTCCTATATAACAAACCTGTACAGGTACCTCTGAACCTAAACTAATGAAATCAGACTTTGTTGACATTTGTTAAAATTAATGCATTTGTAGTTGTCTCACCTAAAATTACAACCCTGACCCTCATCTCTTTAGAGGAATCCAAATTATGGCTATGCATTTCTTCAGAGTTTTTTTTTTTTTTTTTTTTTGAGACAGAGTCTTGCTCGGGCACCAGGCGCCAGGCTGGAGTGCAGTGGTGCCATCTCGGCTCGCTGCAACCTTCACCTCCCGGGTTCAAGCAATTCTCCTGCCTCAGCCTCCCGAGCAGCTGGGACTACAGGCGCATGCCACCATGCCCAGCTAATTTTTGGATTTTTAGTAGAGATGGGATTTCACCATGTTGGCCCCGATGGTCTCCATCTCTTGACCCCGTGATCCGCCCACCTCGGCCTCCCAAAGTGCTGGGATTACAGGCGTGAGCCACCGTGCCCAGCCCACAGTTTTTTAAGACTCACAATGTACAATTCTGATGTCCTGGGCACACAATATATAAACTGCAATGCTAATTAACTGGCTCATCTTCAAACATTCCCCTATTTTCAAGCTCCTCATCTAAGAATAGCATACACTTTTAATAATCAGATATGGTACACTTCATACCTAGTACAGTAACCGAAACACTATAAAAACTAAATAATAATAAAGCTCATGTCACCAAATGAATCAATCATAAACATGAGAGCCATTAATTTAACTCTTTTATGGTACCTCATATCCCTCCTAAAAAATTGTTTTAAACATCCCTTTTTTAAATAACATACTTAATGAGACATTCTCAATTACTTCACACCAATTTACATCCTGCATTCTACTTATAATTTCCAATGCTTTTAAGCTACTTGAAGGAATCTGAAAGAATAAGAAGTAGTAAACTTACACCATATTTTACTGTATCTCAACAGAGAGAATATAAGACCAATTTTTTTTTATTGGTAAAAAGTTCCTATACTAAGAGTCATGGAGTTTTTGTTGTTGTTACATCAAATTCTGGGGCAAGGGGGCTGGCAGAGCAACTGCGAGTGTGAGAACACACACAAAAGCACCATCAAACAGGCAGTGATCTTCAGGGGGCATAAAAGTACCAAAAAGATTCAACTCATATAAATCATTACAGTTATATTAACTTTAATTTAATGCATCAGTTGACTGGTAACCAATATTAGATGAAAAGCAGTCAAAGCAGGCTTTACTTACAGCTATGAATGAAAAAATAACACAAATGTTACTAAAATAAATTTAAACAACATTTAAAAATAAAATTGTACATATAATAGCATTTGAACTAACTTTCAAATGGGTGAGGCATATCACTTGCTAAGGATTTTTTCAATTTTAAAAGTATTAAAAGACCTCTACCTTAACCCATGCAGCAGTAATAGGATGCAGAATTACCCTCCAAATGTAAACAACTAGAAGGTTGAACAAACTATGTATCCGACATTGGACAATCGATGATCTGACATAGAACAATCAGCTCAAAACTGATTTCTGAAATAAGGGAAACAAAAAACAACAGCAAAATAACTGCCCTATAATTGCCTGGGATTTCTTTCTGAAAGTGCTTTTGGGACTGTAGTATGTAGGACATGAAACCCTAATAGAATCTAGCGCCATTGCTAAGTTGAAAAATACAAGAGGTCATAATACAGAAAGGCCAGAACAACAAGAATTTTGGGGAAAAGTTCCTCAAGTGAGAGAGTTACAGAAAGACCTTTTTTTTTTTTTTAAGGATCTCCTTAAATTATCTAAGTATCAATAGTAATCTACATGTGCATAGGGTGAAAACCAATGAGATAGAGCAAAAACAATTTCCAGGAAAGAAACATTACCACATAGCTAGTGCTGAGTAATTTCTAGAGCTCACAAAGAACCAAGAATCATTTAAGTTCCCACAAGCAAGCTACAGTTCTCAATGAATCCTTGGGACATTCAATAGAGATCCACTTAACAGAGGTCCATCTTAGTAATGAGGTTAAGAATGCACAAGAGTAAATGTTACTCTAGACTGCCCTAGAAAACCTTAACAAAGTTAGCACAAAAAAAAGATGAAAAAAGAAGTTAAAGGAGATTTGCTGCCGCTGAGCATGCCTCTAAAGACCTTGGTTGCAAAACATCCCTTGCAGGTGACCAAGCCTCCTGGGACTACATACTCATGCATACCCCTCAAAATAGCAGCCACCACAGCCAACATCACCGCCATAAAGGAGCCCAGGACACTGTAAGGCTGCCATCACTGCCATGACCAAGAGTAAGGTAAGGAAGGTAAAAATAGATGCAGAAGGGCTAATGCCTGTAATCCCAGCACTTTCAAAGGCCGAGGCAAGTGATCACCTAAGATCAGGAGTTCGAGACCAGCCTGACTAACATGGTGAAATCCTGTCTCTACTAAAAATACAAAATATTAGCTGGGCATGGTGGCACATGCCTGTAATCCCAGCTACTCTGGAGGCTGATGCAGGAGAAATCGCTTGAACCCAGGAGGCAGAGGCTGCGGTGAATCGGAATCGTGCCACTGCACTCCAGCCAGGGCAACAAGTGAAACTCTGTCTCAAANAAAAAAAAAAAAAAAAAAAAAGATGCAGGAGCGAAAATAAGACAGAACCCAAAAAAGGAGAGTTGGTATGTAAAGGGGGTAGACAAGAGTAGGTAATCAAAATCATGGGAAACAGACAATTAGAATCAATGTGTTTTGATGGTATAAAAAGGTTATGTCATATGACAGGAAAATGGAGAAAAAAAGATGTGAATAAATACCTCAGACATTTTATTGGTTGTTCTGTGAGACTATCAGGATAACAAAGCTGATGACATTTTAAAATACAATGCACATACAGCTAGAAGTCTTAAGGCATATGGCAAGTTTCTAGAATCTGCTAAAATCCATAAAACCAATATACTCAGACCTAGAGATGATAAAATCCAGTGTATTATGATAATGGAGATGATGATAAAGACCTTGATGATATCTAAATTAAACTCAGTGTTTTACATCCAAGTTTCTTTTTGGATTGTTAACCCTGAAGTTATATGGTTTCATTGTCATACAGAAAGTTAACCAGTCTTCTATGTATCTTAATTTTATTTTGACATCCTTTTCCTAAATTAATACATGAGTTCCTTATGCTCAATACTCTTGAAATCAGTTCTTTTGTCTTCTGATGTTTTCCTCATTCACTAAAGTTTGATACATACTAACAAATAACTTTAAGAATTAAATTTTTATAGAACCCAAGTATGTCTGATTTCAAATTCCTATTCTTTTAATCATAACTCCCTTTAAAAAAAAAAAAAAAGGAAATAACACTCTGAGTTGGCTAGTGAACAAGAAAACCAGGGCACCAAAAGGAAAAGTTGGGAGAGGGAGAGTATCACAAAGCTAGCAGTGTCAAACAGGAATTTCAACCAAACAATCTGATTCCAGATGCAAGGAGGTCTTCCATAGCAAGGAGGTTTTCCACAGCAAATATCTTCCCATGCATATATCAGACATCTGAAACAAAAGGATCTCACCATCAATGGACTAAAGTTAGACTAAGAAACTAAAATTCTTTGCCAACTCAAGATTACTACTAATTTAATGATGACTTTTGGAAGTCACTCTATTTAATGATGTGTCTTTTCATGTATAACATCAAAAAGAGTTATCTAAATGATCTCTAAAGACCTTTGCAGCTTAAAATAATTTGATAGTATGAATTAAGAAGACTCCTCCAAAATTCTTTCTCACCATCCGTAACACATTGCCTTAATGTGTTTGGCACTGTAGTGAGTGCCAAAGATACAATAAGCAAGACAAATAAATCCCAATTACAGCAGATCTTAGAATCTACCAGGAAAACAAAATTGAAACAACAACAACAAAAAGAACATACTTTTAAAAAATATATATAAGACCACTTTATACCACGCATGATTAAATTTCTTATATTTCTAAATATGCAGAGCCTCCAGTCAACACAGGGCTTTTGAACTTGTCTGAAACATACTTGTCCAAATATCCCCACAGCTCTGTCCCTCATCAAATTCAAGGCATCACTCAACTATCACCTTCTTAGAGAAACCTTCCCTGACCATTCTATACAAAAATGGCATGCTCCCAACTCAAACATACCTTATTACCAATACCAATGTACTTACTTTTCTCTACAACACTTATCAACATCTGACATAAAGAAAAGTATAAATATTGTGAGTGTATAAAATAAGCCATTAATTTCATTTAGACTAATGTATATGTTTTTATGCACATACATGTCCTTACGTAACAATTAAAAATATTAATTATAAATGTTAACATCATGTTTACAGTATTAATTCAAGCATTTCGTTTCAGTTTTTCTAATTCCCTTGTTATAAATTATTTAAACATATAAAGCATTTAAAATAGAATGTCATCACTATATAAGATTAATATTCTTATACTGTTGAGAGTCAACATCTAATAAGATGATTTATTCTCCATTTTATAAACTATCTCACCTTAAAAAATGAGGACAAAAATTAGATATATTATTCTACCTGGATATCAAATTATCATATTCATTAAACTGGAACAGGATTTTTTTTTTTTTTTTTCAAAATAAAAAAGTAAAAAAGAGAAAGAAATCTAAAATCATCCTCTAAGGTTTATAGTCATATATCTGTGCTTCATATGCTCACAGTTTCTGAAAATATTTATAGCTAAACATACAATTTCTGGAGATTTTATAGGTATGTATCCCCAAAAATAAACAAAATTGTTTGAAACTTGATGCATCAGAATTCGAAGGGCTGTGCGGTCTGAAAAATAAAATTTTTGTTTTAAAAGAATAATGATAACTTTTAACTAAGCAATGTCAACCTTTTTTAAAAATATCATCTAAGATGTTACTAAACAGAACTATAAACAGTTTTCAAACTGTATATGGTTTGAAACTCCAATAACTACACTAAAATGATCTTGTGGAGGATAAAAAAGTAAGGTTGCTATAACATTTCTAATAAAATTAGTTTGTTACGGACAAACTATATATGGAATAGAACATTCTCATTAGCCCATTAATTTTTCCTGATAAAAGCAAGTTATTAAAATAAATTTAAAAAGTAGTGAGGCAGTAATAATTTAACATTTCCTACTAACCTGTGAAAACTAAGACTATAGACTAGACATAACCAGGACACCCAAAGAGCATGTCTTCTCACCTCTAATTAAGACAATAAGAAGTCATAATAAGCAAAGAAGTGTGCCAAAATAAATCTTTAGAGTAAAAGCATAGTTCAACCTAATATTAATAACTAAATCCAAATTAAGTACATAAAAAAGCTTAAAAATTTTTGTTCTTTGACACTTAATTATGTAGACATACCTCAAAGTATCTTAAAAACAAAATTAAAATTATTATTAAACATATTCCTGCTACTACATATTTTTAAATGTTACTATTCATTTTAAAACTATACCCTATGAGTGTTATAGGTAAATGTTAAAGGTAGGCTGGGCATGGTGATTCAGACCTGTAACTCCAGCACTTTGGAAGGCTGAGGCAGGCAGATTGCTTGAGCCCAGGAGTTTGAGACCAGCCTGGGCAACATGGCAAAACTCAGCCTCAATAAAAATTAGCCAGGTGTAGTGGTATGCACCTGTAGACCCAGCTACTTGGCAGGCTGAAGAGGGAGGATCACTTGAGCCCTGGAGGTGGAGGCTGGAGTGAGCCAAAATCATGCCACTGCACTCCAGCCTGGGTGAAAGAGCAAGACCCTGTCTCAAAAAAATATTTAAAAAACAAAAAAATAAATAATAAACATTAAAGGTAAATGTTGAGTGTTAAAAGTTAATTCTGGTTAACTATATTTCTTTAGGAAAAAAATGTAGAATTCTTTAATGACACGTTTTACATTTATAGGACAATGGACCATCAACCAGTAAATCTATTTATACATACAGATATTAAGTTTAAAAAAAGTTATTCAAAAACATATTTAAGTAGTTTTATTATTTTTAAATAGTAGCAAATGGTCATGGTAAAACAATCACAGAAGCGCATAAAGAACAGAGCAAAGATCAGCAAAAAACTTACCTCCTATAAGAATCATTCATAGTTATTTCTCCACAATATCTTGTGACATTTTATAGAAATATAAATAACTTACATTAAAGGAATCATTCTATACATCCTATTCAATAGCTTACTTTGTTTAATTCGACATTAGGTAAATTAGAGCATCTTTCTGTGTCAGCCAATATATATCTCATTATTTTTAAGGGCTCTTCTGTACTACATTTTCTATGTATTACCATAGACTGACTTAACTATTTTCTGTATTAATAGTTTGTTTCCATTTTTAAAATGAATTATCTCTAATATGATGGTACACTCCACTTCCCCACTATAATGTTCCATACCCTAAATCATTCTCTACAAAACAGATATTCATGTATTCAAATATTTATAAGTGCCTATTACATGCTAATCACTGTTCTAGGCAACCTAAATTCCTTAAGTATAGGAAATGAGTCTAATTTATCACTGCTAGATTTCCAGTACTTTTAGTGAAGTGTCTGGTACACAGCAGATCTTCATTATATGCTGAATGAATGGATGGCCATCCTTGTTTGTTCATCTTTCTTCACTTCTGCAATTATCTCCTTTTTTAAGTTTTCATTTTTATGTGGATTCATAACTTTGGAAGAAACATTTTATTATGTGCAAGGCGCCAACTCTACTAAATGTTTTACAAAAATGAAACCACAAGCGAGGCACAGTAGTTAATGCCTGTTATCCAAGAACTTTGGGAGGCTGAGGCAGGTAGCGGGTAGATCACTTGAGGCAAGGAGTTTGAGACAAGCCCATGGCAAAACCCCATCTCTACAAAAAAAACCCCCAAAAAACCAAAAACAAAAATAAGCCGGGTATAGTGGCGCATTCCTGCAATTCCAACTATTCAGATGGTGGAGGCTCGAGATTCACTTGAACCCACGAGGCAGATTGTAGTGAGCAAAGACCACTCTATCAGATAGATAGATAGATAAATGATAGATAGATAGATAGATAGATAGACAGATAGAGAAAAGTAAAATAAATAAAAACGAAGTCATAGTCCCTGCTCTTAAGAGGTTTACAGAATTCATCACACTAACAGGCTGAAGGCTAGGAGAAAGAAGTTTTATTTTTGGGGCCAGGATACCCTACAAGTAATGAGTCTTTACCACTCACAATTCAAGCCCACTATGAGGAGCCAAGTAGATTAATATGGAGGAAAAAAATACTACTACAGTATTACCTTTTAGAAGCTTTGTTTAGCTGTGTTTTTTAAAGTTCATCTTGAGCTTCAAAACATCATTCAAAGAAAATATGAATCTAAAATATATGTTTCTTTTGGTCTAACTCAGTGGAAATTAAGAGTAGGAGCACTCGCATGCTAGCATTCCAGTGTTAAACTTCAAAAGGTCCAGCTTGCTCACCCAGAAAAACCCTAAAAGTTCAATTAAACTGCAAAGTTATGACTGGATTCATAAAAGATTTATTTTGCTTTTCCAGGGAAAGTATTCTGAAAAAGGAGAAAAAAGAGACCACTGAAACATACCAAAATGTTTTTATTTCAAAGTTTTAGCCTTTAAAATCACCACAAAGCAGATCTGCTGTGAAACCTCTAAGCATGCTGATTCTGTTTTCTTTCACTGGCAACAAACAGGTACCAGAGGGATTAAATTGAAATCACAAAGCTGGAAAGAACCTTGAAACATGTACGTAGCTCCTTCTTATGTCTTTTATCTCATTTACACTTAAGCCAGTTTACATACATAAGAAATGTATCCACAACAAAAAATTACCCAGTTCAAGGTGGGAGTGGGGATAGGAGATGAGGTCAGTTAAAGTGACAGTTTGAGAGAAGGAATGTAAGTCACCTAAAGATAAGATCTATAGAGAAGACAGTTTAAAGAATATCATGATCTCATTTCCATGCTGATATAATCACCCCAAAATTCATCCTGGAAGGTTAAATGCTATGCTTGAATGAAATACGCTTATTGATTATGGCCATGTATTCTGTTCAGGATAACAGACAAAAATCTTGGCAAGAGAGAATGCTGGTTTGCATCAGAGCTTAGATATCTTCTCAGCCTCAAAAAGTGTATACTACCAGGCTCTGTGTGTCTTCATAAACATACCCTATTACTGTTATTAGACTGCAAATTCTTTAAAACAATAGTTTCATAATATTGTAACTCTTTATAACCCCACAATACTTATGATATACAAAGTATTCCATAAATATTAACTGATAACACTGAACATTCAGATATTTATCTAGCTCATTTAAGTAAAAACATTTAAACTAACAAAATTTTGTCAAAATATATGGAAAAAGATATTACCACACTCAAACAGATACTTGCATACCAATGTTCATGACAGAATTATTCACAATAGCCAAAAAGTAGAAACAATATAAATGTCCACTGATAGATAAATGAATAAGTAAAATGTGGCATATACATATAATGGAATATTAATGAGCCTGAAATAGAACTGAAACTCTGATACATGCTACAATATGGATGAACCTTGAAGACATTATGCTAAATGCAATGAGCCAGTCCTAGAAGGACATATTTTGTGTGGTTCCACTCATATGAGATACTTAGAATAGTCAAAATCATAGAGAAAACACAGAATAGTGATTGGGGGAGATAATGAGTAATAGGGAGTTATTGTGTTATGGGCACAGAGTTTCATTTCAGGACGATGAAAGTATTCTGGAGATGGATAGTGATGATGGTTGCATAACAATGTAACTGGACTTAATGCCACTAAACTGCTTACTTAAAAATGATTAAATGGTAAATTTTGTTATGTATATTTTACCACATAACACATATTGGGGATGTATATTACTATGATATTATTTTAATAATCAGTTCTCCAAATAATACTTTGTTAAATGTAAAATCAGACTTCTAGTAGTCCTTAGCGTTAAATTATTAATAGTTACAAAAATAAATACCCAGTTTTATATTTAAGTATCTGGTTTCCTGAAAAAACAAACATAATACAAAAAAAAAAAAACTTGAATAATAAAGTTATTTTAATTTCAGCAATACTTTTAATGCATTTACTCTAACTCTGCAAACCCTTTGCCTATAACAAAAACACTTAAAGATAGCTATAATCAACATATCCATATGTCTTCCTTTAACATTTACACATAAATTCAACTCCATTTTCTCAGCAGCAGATTGTCTGCACTTACTGATTTGCAGCTAAGCTTTGATTTTATTTTCTCTTATCCTTTTCCTCAGAGTTAAGGACTATGCATGCAAAGACTATTCTCAGTGCAACATTTTCAGGGTCAAATAAAGAGCTGTAACATGTCAAATAAAATTATAAACTGAAATTTCTTTTTTTTTCTTTTTTAAGAGATAAGGTCTTGCTGTGTATCTGGGTATACACAAAAGCTGACTCACCTGCTACAAAATACAATGGCAATGATACATTGCTGCTGCTTATAAAAGTGATTTACATTTAAACAAATATAATTGAAATTCATAGGACTATAACAACCTCAAAAATATAAACTCACTAGTTCATCACTCTATAACCCTTCAATACAACATACCACACAATGATTTCTATTCTGTGATTATGTCAAAGAAATTATATTAATTTGATACATAATTAAACTCAACAATATGATTTAACTCCTAACTCATTTAACATAATTCGTTTATGAGTCCTGACTTTAATTTTGCAACTAAACTTTAATATTGGTTTATTAGAGTTCTTTGGTAATTACTAAACTGAAAAATTTCCAGTAGATTTATTTTCCAATATCTACCCACAAAACATTATATACTGAAATCTTAGTAAAATCTAAAGTTACCTAAGATTTAAAAAAAAAAAAAAAAAAGGCAATTCAAAAGGTATGTTCAAGTGTCTCACTTCCTAAATTATTGCTCTATGAATACCTCTTCTAGAGGTGCTATTTCAAGTAAAAATATCCTTTGGATGCATAATTTCCCTGTTATCCCGATAAATTACATTAACCATAATGTAGTAAGATATTGTAAAGTTCCCCCCATAAAAACACTCTAGAGATTTACTTTTCCTTAGTATATTTCTCCTATTTAATCCTTAAATAAACTATTATTTTCACATCCAAAAGATCTACACAGCAAAACTCACGAATTCATACAAGTTTTTGGCAATTTGACACTCAGATTCAAGAAAAATTTCCTAGACTACACTAGGAAATGAATTTCAATCACCACTTCATAAGCTGTGTACTACTGATTTTACATTAGAGAAAAATGAGGTTTAGAAAGACAAAATAATTTGATTTCACAACCAGTAACCACTGAACTCAAAGAGTAAAATCCAAATATTGCTGATGCCCAAAGGAAGGAGGAAAATACAAAGCTGCATGCCAAACAGGTACCAGGCATACAATACATTTTTGTACACAGTTCCTCGTTTAATTCTTACCATTAATTTGTAAGGTAGGCATTATCTCCATTTTGAAGAGGGGAAAACTGAGGTAAAGAAGTGATTTGACTTGATTAAGTTTTGTATACCTACTCAGCAACCAAGGCAAGACAGAAACGATTGACACATTGATAGATTCTGTCCTCTAACCACTACTAGCTGTGATCCAAGTGTCGGCAATGATAGATAAGATGGACTTTCTTTTTTTTTTTTTTTTTGCCTTATTTATTATTATATTTTAAGTTCTGGGGTACATATGCAGAATGTGCAGGATTGTTACATAGGTATACACATACTTTGGTGGTTTGTTGCATTCATCACCCCGTCATCTACATTAGGTATTTCTCCTAACGTTATCCCTTCCCAATCCCCCCACTCCACTGCTATCCCACTCCTAGCCCCCCAACCCCCAACAGGCCCAGCGTGTGATGTTCCCCTCCCTGTGTCCATGTGTTCTCATTGTTCAGCACCCACTTACGAGAACATACAGTGTTTGGTTTTCTGTTCTTGTGTCCATTTGCTGAGAATGATGGTTTCCAGCTTCATCCATGTCCCTGAAAGGACAG
This sequence comes from Cebus imitator, assembly GCF_001604975.1. Taxonomy (NCBI): domain Eukaryota; kingdom Metazoa; phylum Chordata; class Mammalia; order Primates; family Cebidae; genus Cebus; species Cebus imitator. The sequence continues at coordinate 6,799,439 of NW_016107398.1, read as the reverse complement.
GAACTCATCTTTTTTTGCAGCTGCACAGTATTCCATGGTATATACGTGCCACATTTTCTTTATCCAGTCTATCATTGATGGGCATTTGGGTTGGTTCCAAGTCTTTGCTATTGTGAACGGTGCCGCAATAAACATACGTGTGCATGTGTCTTTATAACAGGATGATTTGTAATCCTTTGGGTATATACCTAGTAATGGGATTGCTGGGTCAAATGGTATTTCTAGTTCTAGATCCTTGAGGAATCACCACACTGTCTTCCACAATGGTTGAACTAATTTACATTCCCACCAACAGTGTAAAAGCATTCCTATTTCTCCACATCCTCTCAACCATCTGTCACCTGATATTTTAATGATTGCCATTCTAACTGGCATGAGATGGTATTTCAAGGTGGTTTTGATTTGCATTTCTCTAATGACCAGTGATGAATTTTTTTCCTATCTTTGTTGACTGCATATGTTTGTTTGTTCTTCTTTTGAGAAGTGTCTGCTCATATCCTTTACCCACTTTTTGATGGGATGTTTGTTTTTATTTCATAAATTTGTTAAGTTCTTTGTAGATTCTGGATATTAGCCCTTTGTCAGATGAGGAGATTGAAAAAAATTTTTGTCATTCTATTGGTTGCTGGTTCACTCTAATGATAGTTTCCTTTGCTGTGCAGAAGCTCTTAAGTTTAATTAGATCTCATTTGTTTATTTTGGCTTTTGTTGCCATTGCTTTTGATGTTTTTTTAGTCATGGAGTCCTTGCCCATATCTGTGTCCTGAAAGGTATTGCCTAGGTTTTTTTCTAGGGTGTTTATGATGTTAGGTCTTACGTTTAAATCTTTAATCCAGTAAGATGGACTTCCTTTGGCTAAGATAAGACCCTCGAGAGAAAAAATTAAGTGCCCATAGCAGGAACAAGGGTTTGGTCATACATACCTACATTTCTAACTACCAAAGGGGATGTTAGCTGCCATGAAGTTTTCCTCATCTATTAGGTAGACATCTATTCTACAGAAACACTGCCTAACTGACCTTGGTGGACTGCCTGATATAAGACAAATGGGATAACCCTGACTTGAGGGTCCTGCCAGCAGCACTGATAGGACAGGAGGCCAGCCTTACAAACATTCTTTCCTGGTAAAAGGTTACAGGTCCTAAGCCAGTTTCAGCCAGCTTTCAGAGAGTGCATACAAAATACCTTCTATAGCTCACCTGTTGATATAAAGAGCCAAATTCCACTTCGATTGTGCCCTGAAGATCGGATGTATGTTATTTACATGTTAACTCACTGCACATGCACTAGACTTCCCCATATATATTCATAGGTATTCCCTAGGCAATTCATATTACATGATGAATATACACGTAAAACAAACCCTAAAAAGCTTTTAAATACTACTGTTTACTCCCTTCTGTGAAGCACGTGCCTTACAGTTCCACCAGAGGTTACTTTCCCTCATCTGCAGATTGTTACTCTGAAAATAAAGTTTTCTCCTTTTTCCTTCCTCCACAGATCACATGGTCATTTTGTTAACACAAAAAAGAGAAGTTTGTTTGATTTGTTTTATTTTTGTTTTTGATTTTTTAAAATATTCTACAGGGAATGGAACAATTTCACTGCATTAATTTTAATAAGGAGATTTCCAACTTCTTGAGAAAATCACATCTATGTTGGTAATTCCTTGTAGGGCCACTATGAGTCTACCTGGCAGTTGTTTTTAAGGCCCTGTTTTACACAACTGTCATTTCCTATCTTAACCACTCGAAGAAAGACTTTCCAATGCTTAAATAAAAGTCTTCAGCGGAAAGCTCCCAGGCAGCTAGGTATGTGAGAAAAGGCTGTGTTTCCCACAATTAACTCCTTTTCAGGGTATTTCCTCTACAACAGGGACTAAGACATGTATAAATGCCAACTAATGCACAGTATATCAAGGCTAGTTAATAAATGCCAAATGATAACGATACAGCACTTAGCATGCAAACAGATGTCAACCTAATATTAATCCACCAGGAAAACACTGTGAATGCTTTTTGTCAATAGAAGAGCTTTGCAAAGAATCAGACACCCACTTGAACCAGATGCAAGCAACCAAAACACCACTTTGAGTAAAGAGGATGAAAGTTAAAGTTCAGAGAAAGAAGCTGAAACACTTCTCCCCATGCTATCCAATGTTCACACATTCCACTAATTTAAGCTCATGATTCTGCTCCCCACTAGCCTAGCTCTAAAGGACAGAAAGAGGAGTAAGAAAAGGATTGGAATGGGAATGAAACATTATAATTTCAAACAAAGTATCAAACCTAAGTTACTTTCTTCTCTCCTTTAGAATGCTCAGCAATTTGTCATAGAAAGTAAAGCCATGCACCACATAATGATGCTTTTAGTCAACAACGAATTGCATATATGAGTGGTCTCATAAAATTATAAATACCCAGCCAGGCCCAAAGGCTTATGCCTATAATCCCAGCACTTTGGGAGGCCAAGACAGAGGATCTCTTGAGGCTAGGAGTTCAAGACCAGCCTAGACAACACGGTGAAACCCCGTCTCTACTAAAAATACAATAGCCAGACATAGTGGTGCACACCTGTAATCCCAGCTACCATTTGGGAGGCTGAGGCATGAGAGTTGCTTGAACAAGGAGGCGGAGGTTGCAGTGAGCCGAGATCGCGCCACCGCACTCCAGCCTGGGCAACAGAGTAAGACTGTCTCCAAAAATAAAGATAATTAATACCATATTTTTACTGTATCTTTTCTATGTTTAGATATGTTTAAGTACACAAATACTTATCACTGTGTTACAATTGCCTATAATATTTAGTACAGTAACATGCTGTACAGGCTTATAGCCTAGGAGCAATAGGCCATACCATATACCCACGGTGTGTAGTAGGCTGTAGCATCTAGGAAGACAGGAATGAAGGAAAGATAAATGGGAAGACCACAAAACCTCCAGAGAACAAATTATAAAATGGCAGAAGTAAGTCCTTGTTTGTCAATAGTAACACTGAGTATAAATGGACTAAACTCTCCAATCACAAGACACAGGACAGCTGAATGGATAAGAAAAAGAAGACTCATTAATCTGCTGCCTACAAGAAAAATGCTTCACCTACAAAGACACCAACAGATTGAAAATAAAGAAATAGAAAAAGATATTCCATGCCAATGGAAACCAAAACAGAGTAGGAGAAGCTATATTTATATCAGACAAAATAGATTTCAAAATACAAACTATAAGAAGAGACAAAGAAGGTCACTATATAATGATAAAGATATCAATTCAACAAGAGGATATAAAAATTGTAAATATTTTAATATATATGCATCCAACAGTAGAGCACCCAGAGATATAAAGCAAGTATTATTAGAGCTAAAGAGAGGAAGACTCCAATACAATAATAGCTGGAGACTTCTACACTCCACTTTCAGTACTGAACAGATCTTCCAGGCAGAGAATCAACAAAGAAATAGGCCAAATGGATCTAATAGATATTTAAAGAATATTTCATCCAACAGCTACGGAATACACATTCTTTTCTTCAGCACATGGGTCATTCTTAAGGATAAATCATATGTTAAGTTACAAAACAAGTCTTAAAACATTAAACAAAAAAACAAATAATAACAAACATCTTCGCTGATCACAATAAAATAAAACAAGAAATCAATAGCAAGAGGAATTCTGGAAACTATACAAATACATGGAAATTAAACAATATGCTCCTGAATGATAAGTGGGTCAATGAAGAAATTAAGAAATTGAAAAATCTCCCGAAACAAATGATGATGGAAATACAACATACCAAAACCTATAGAATACAGCAAAAGCAGTATTAAGAGGGAAGTTTATAGCTACAAGTGCCTACAGTAAAAAAGAAAAAAAAAAAAAAAGGAAGAAAAACTTTAAGTAAACAAGTTAACAATGCATCTTAAGGACTAAAATAGCAAGAGGAAAACAAACCCAAAAGTAGTAGAAGAAAAGAAATAATAAAAATGAGAGCAGAAATACATGAAATTAAAATAAAGATGAATAAAAAAGTTGGTTGTTGGAAAAGTTAAACAAAACAGATAAACCTTAACCCAGACTAAGAAAAAAAGAGAGAAAATCAAAATACATCAAAGATGACAAAGGAGACACTACAACTGATACCACAGAAATCTGAAGAATCATTAGGCTACTATTAGCAACTATATGCCAATAAATTGGAAGACGCAGAAGAAATGGACAAATTCCTAGACACATACAACCTACCAAGATTGAACATGAACAAGACTAAAATGAAGAAATCCAAAATCCAAACAGATCAATAACAAATAACGAAATTGAAGCCACAATTAAAAGTCTGACAGTAAAGAAAAGCCTATGACCCAATGGTTTCACTGTTGAATTCTACCAAACATTTAAAGAAGAACTAATACCAATCCTACTCAAGCTATCTCAAATAAAAAGAGGCAGGGGGAATACATACAAACTCATCCTTTAAGGCCAGTGTTATTCTGGTACCAAAAACATAAAAAGATGCATCAAAAGAAGAAAACTATGGGCCAATGTCCCTAATGAATATTCACACAAAAATCCATACAAAATACTACCAAATTGAACTCAACAACACATTAAAAAGATCATTCATCATGACCAAGTGAGATTTATCCCTGGGACACCAGAATGGTTCAACACATATAAATCAATCAAAGTGATATATCAACAAAATGAAGGGCAAAAACTATAAGATCATTTCAATTAATGCTGAAAAAACATTTGATAAAATTCAACATCCCTTCATAATAAAAACCTCAAAAACATGAGTAGAAGAAACATACATCAACATAATAAAAGCTATATACAACAGCCCCACAACTAGCATCACACTGAATGGGGGCAAACTGAACGCCTGTCTTTTACAATCTGGAGCACAACAAAGATGCCCACTTTCACTACTGTTATTCAACATGGTACTGGGAGTCCTAGCTAGAGCAATTGACAAGAGAAAGATATAAAGGGCACCCAAATTGTAAAGGAAGAAGTCAAATTATCCTTGTTTGCAGGTGATAAGATCTTATATTTGGAAAAACCTAAAAAATCCACCAAAAAATGATCAGAACTGATACTATTAAGAACTGATAAACAAATTCTGTGAACATGTAGCACTGTTCACAATAGCCAAGATTTGAAAGCAACCTAAGTGTGCATTAGCAGATGAATGAACAAAGAAAATGTGGTACATATACACAATGAAGTACTATTCACTCATAAAAGAGAATGAGATCCTGTCATTTGCAACATGGATGGAACCAGAGGTCATTACGTTAAGTGAAATAAGCCAGGCAAAGAATGACAAGCATCTCATGTTCTCACTTATTTGTGGGATCAAAAATCAAAATAATTGAACCATGGAGAAAGTGTAGAAGGATGTTCACTAGAGGTTGGGAAAAGTAGTGGTGGGATGACGGAGAGGAAAGGATGATTAATGGGTACAAAAAATATAGAATGTTGAGGCCAAGAGTTCCAGACCAGCCTGGCCAACATAGCAAAACCTGTCTCTACAAAAATACAAAAATTAGCATGTAGTCCCAGCTCCTCCAGAGGCTGAGGCATGAGAATCACTTGAACCCAGGAGGCGGAGGTTGTAGTGAGCCGAGATTGTGCCAGTGTACTCCAGGCTAGGTGACAGAAAAACTCTGTCTCAAAAAGAAAAAAAAAGATAATGTTTATAATTCCTTGAAATCCATGGAATTGCTAACAATTCATGATACTAAAAAAAGAGAGAAAAAGAACTCATTTGTCACCATCCTCGGTGACAGTTAAGGCTATTAAGTCAATTTCTTTGAAAATAAGAAAATGAATGAAAAAACATATATATATAGAATGAATGAATAAGACCTAGTATTTGACAGCTTAACCACGTGTCTACAATCAATAATAATTTAATTGTACATTTTTTAGTAACTAAGAGTATATTTGGATTGTTTGCAACACAAAAGATAAATGCTTGAGTGGAGGGATGCATTGTCCATGATGTGATTTTTACACATTGCATGTCTGTATCAAAACTTCTCATGTATCCCATAAATACATATATCTGCTATGTAACCAGAAAATTAAAAATAAAATTTTTTTTAAAAATCAATAAGTACTACAATTCACTGGTTGTCTTACTGCCGTTAATTTTCAAAATAACGTATCCTGATTATTAAAATAGCATTATCATACCTTCTATGCAAATTTTATAGTTCTTCCTCTAAAGGGAAAAAAAAAAAAAAAAAAACAGTAGAAAGCTAAATTTTTGTGTGAAATTTTGACATTTGGATGCCAATCCCTAATATTTGCTATCATCATGAAATTAATCTTTACCAAAATTAATTTCCTTAGAAAATCAGTCCACTGTATAGTGTTCTTTGCTGCTTTTTTATAGCAAGAAATACAGCTAAATTGTTTTTTAAATCATATCGAAAAGTGGCTTATTATTTTTATATTGCTGGTTTAACTTTTATTCCATTGACTTTTAACCTACTTAACCAAAATCATATCAATTAAAATTTAAAGTAAACATAGTATCTCATTCACCTTAAGAAATCTGAAAGAACCATTACAAAATAAGCCTCCAAACTTAGCAGACCCAAGGGAACATATTAGCAATACCCTCACTTTACAGCTATGTAAATTTTATTATTACTTCCACATCTGTGGTGCATTATGTACAACAGTCACCTCTGAACAATCTACACAGTGAACATATGATGGACTATCACAAAATTAGTAGCTAGGGTAACATATTATGGAATTATTAGTAATTTTGTTATCCAGCCAGAGGATAGCTACAGAATTGGACAAATAAATTTTCCTAGGAAGATAATAAGGAATTAGGGTGTGATACATGGGAGACTTGGAGATGATCACGAAAAGAAAAGGCAAAAGTAGTAAAATTTATAAAATTTATAAAATCTAGGAGATTTGTATTTTAATTTATAAAATCTAGGAGAATTATATAAGATTTATAAAACCTAGGAGAATTATATAAGATTTATAAAATCTAGGATATTAAATCTCCTAGAAAAGAAATAATGTATTAAAAAAATTATAAGATTTATAAAATCTAGGATATTAAATCTCCTAGAAAAGAAATAATGTATCAAAAAAAAAAAGTCAAATAAGAATGAAGATGGATCCTTGTGAAAGACAGAAAATACTATAAAAGTTCCACTCTTAATTTTCTAATACAAAGTATATTCCTGAGACCTCACATTCCTGAAACTCCAAAAAAAGTCTAAATAAAACTGAGATGTATGCTAGGAGTGGTGGTTCACATCTGTCCAACATGGTAAAACACCATCTCAACTAAAATACAAAAATTAGCTGTGCGCGGTAGTGTGTGCCTGTAATCCAAGCTACTCTGGAGGCTGAGGCAGAAGAATCCCTTGAATCAGGGAGTCAGAGGTTGCAGTGAGCCAAGATTGCGCCACTGCACTCCAGCCTGGCGACACAGAGAGACACTGTCTCAAAAAAACAAAAAACAAAACAAAACAAAAAAACCCAAAAAACTGAGATGTAGTACTTGACATAGTACTTGCTAAAGTAATAACCAACAAAAATTGATTCAATTATGTCACTTTCTAAGATATAAAAAAAATAAAAACATCAGAAAAAAACGAAGACAAGTCATGTCAAGTGGTTATACATGTTAAAAAAAAAAAGATTCAGATAATAATGGCTAGTTATATGAGACAGGATAGCTTAGCACATGGAGCACAGAATATAGCCCTACCCCCCCAAAAAAAGTCATATGACTTTGAGAAAGTCACTGTTATCATCTCTAAAGCTGAAATAACGTACTCTGTAGAATCCTTTGAGGAAAAGTGATACTTCATCATCAAGTAATACAATGTTTTCTATTTTTTTTTTTTTTTGACGGAGTTTTGCTCTTGTTGCCCAGACTGGCATGCAAAGGCATGATCTTGGCTCACTGCAACCTCCGCCTCCTAGGTTCAAGCGATTCTCCTGCACAGTGGCTCATGCCTTTAATCCCAGCCCTCTGGGAGGCCGAGACGAGCATATCACCTGAGGTCAGGAGTTCTAGACCAGCCTAGCCAACAGGGTGAAACCCTGTCTCTACTAAAAATACAAAAAAGATTAGCTGGGCATGGCGGCAGGCTCCGGGAATCTCAGCTACTCAGGAGGCTGAGGCAGGAGAATACAATGTTTTCTGAATGATCAGACACTATGGAAAGAGAACAGGGTTCCTGGCTTTTAAAAAGAGAAAAAAAATATTTATTAACAAACTTCTTTCAATATGTAAAAAAAAAAAAAAAAGTCTTACCTTCATTCCCCTAGAACATAAGAAGCTGACAAAACCACATAACAATTACAAAGAGAGGTACTATTGCTTGAATCTGGGTCACTAAAATTATTAGCTGTTCAAATGAGACAAAAGAAAGAGGAAACATTAATTATCTAGAAGTCTACATTTTCTTTGTTGTTAATGTGAACCATATCTCACACAAAACCATCCAAATAAGATACATATCCCTAGGTTTGAGTCTCCAAGGATAGGTCCTTTAAAGCAGAAATTTAAACTTTTTGAATGGATGAACAGTAAAATTATTTAAACAATTCCTGATCACCAATGTCAACAAATTTAGTTAAAAAAAAAAAAATTTAATCCTTACAGTTAACATCTTACTTTATTTTTTCCTAAAAAAAAAAGAACATGAAAGTTCAACTGATACAAAAAAGTCTCACAGTTTTAAAGAAGGGGGTATAGGTGGCAGAGGCAAGAAATTCAAACAGTTTCAAGAACAAAAAGCACGTCCCACAACAAAACATATTTACAACTCTTCATCTTGAATTCAACTAACATCCAACTGCGGCAATCAGCCAAGCTTGGCAAATTAAAATAACAGTAATTTTGACAGATTATCTTCTATAAATATTCAAATATGAACGTTTGTGTTCATGCAAAGGTCTCCATATGCCAATCAAAATGCTTTGTTAGGGATCCTAACATTGAGCTGTTTTTTTTCCCCACCCATCTGTAGGAATCCCCCGAATCCTTAACTTTCAAGTTAACTCCCTCACCCCAACTAATTAAGGGGCACATTATGTCTACTTGTAGCCTGAATTTAAAACTTAAGGATAACATTCATGTAAGTATCAACGGACAAAAGGAACCCAGAACCTTTCAAAATCTAGGCTGTAAATACAAAAGAAAAGACCCAGGAAGGGAGGGAGAGAAGGCCAGAGAGAGGTCCTTGAAGGATGTCAACCAAATAAAAGATTATTTTTCTATTTGTATTAGCAGATAAAAATCACTTTACTTTTAGTAAAATAAAATCTAGATGTAAAGAGTAATTAACAATTTCATAAATTTGGGCTCTATTCAAAGTTTCATTAAGAAAGACTACCATTTATTTGGCTCAAGGCAAGACTCTATGTTTTGACAAGTTTAAACTGTCAAAAGTAGAGAAAAGCAATCAGTATGAACTTCACACTTTTTGAAATCTACAGATGCCCTATCATCAGGAACAACCAATAAATAAGAGTAATAATGACTTTAATGAAAGCAAATTATCTGATGTACAAATCTGTTAATTATTCTAGCCTAATCTCAATTACTCAGTTTCCCTTAAACATGTACACAATTATGAAGCAGCCTCATGCCTTCCAGGAAAATAACAAATGATAGGCATGTTTCTGCCTTCAGGGCAGCATTATATTATAGAAGAAAATTTAACCTATTCAGAAGCATATACTTCTCTGATCCTACCTGGAAAGAACCAGCTATAAATAGATCTACTAAAATTGCTCAAAATACTTCTAGACAGGCAGGCTTACTTTATGATCACTCACCACTCAGCCATCCAAGTCCAACACTGGATCTAAGCCAAACCAGTAGTTCTCAAGGGAGGGAAGGGAGGAAAAAAGTATGGTCTAGGGATCAGTAGCTTCATCCTCTTCTGGGAGCTTGTTAGAAATGTACAATCTCAGGTCCTACCCATGGACACATTGAATCAGAATCAGTATTTCAGCAAGATCCTCAAAGGGCAGGGCAGGGAAAGGGAGAGGAGGGGAGGGGGGGAGGGA
>NW_016107398.1:6769799-6789135 GCF_001604975.1 Cebus imitator | reverse complement strand
GGGAAACGGGGAGAGGAAGGGGAAGGGGGAGGGAGGGGAAGAGGGGAAGGGGAAGAGGAAGAATGCAGTACATGCTTTTTCCAGTCAGCACTGCCCCAGCATAGGTCTTTCACCCCAGCAGTAGCAGTGATAGCCACCAGCTTTTACTGGCACTCCCAGAGATTCCCCTCAGACATAACAACAGCTATTAGGAAGTACCCCCTCCAGAGGTTTTGAACCCCAATTCTATGAGGTCCCAACTCCCAAGTTCTTTTTTCTCCTCAACCATATGAAGAGTGGATGATTCCTGCAAATACGGTCTCTGTGCTACCCCAGTATTCCTTTTTTGCTTTTTCAGCCCTCCAAAACCTGTATAATCCATTCCCTATATTAAATTTTCTGGGCTGATATTTTTGTTTTTGTTTGTAATTCTGTAGAGACAGGTCTTACTATGTTACCCAGACTGGTCTCAAACTCCTGGCCTCAAGAAATCCTCCTGCCTTGAGTATTTAGTGTAGACTGTTTTTCTGACCTGATCCTAATTTAGCCATCAAGCCTAGATGGCATAAAATTCAACATGATCTTGATCACTTTGGAAAAACGGTCTTCCCAAAACATGATAGTCCATAAGAATTTACTCCCTCTCCTCCAAAATAGGTGCAAGATGAAAAATGAATACAAGAAACACAGCTGAGGAAGGAAGAAGAAAAAAGACAACCTAAGAAAGCAATATACTGAAACAAATATCACGGTATAAAACACATTTTAACCCTGAAAAACATAAAGAAAAGGCAAATAAAAAGTATGAAACAAATACAAGTTTTCAGCTTTAATGAAAATGACAGATTTTTAGATCTGTGATTCTTCTGCCTCTACCATTGTTCAGTTTTGTCACAGCAGTTTTATATCTAGTTTGGGTTATTATACTTTAAGGAAGCTATTGATAAATTAGGTAAAGTCCAGAGAAGATTACACAGATGGTGAAAGGGGATAAGAAACAGGATCCATAAAGGAAGTTCAGCAGTTAGTTAAGTCTTTTAGTCTAGTGAAAAGAAAACTTCTGGCCAACATATTAACTGCCTCCCAGTTTAAGAGTTCTAACCAGCTGTCCACCATCATCTCTACAGAGGAAATGAGCTTAAAATGGAAGACAACAAAGTAAGTGAAGATATAAAATGTAGCTTCTTAGCTTATGACTCTCCTTCAGATAACTACAGGGGTAGCTCTTAATGTTGGTTTCACCAGAGAAAGACCCAGGATGTTTTTCCTAAAAAAAAAAAAAATGATGATGATGATGATGCTCAGAACCCCAAAGCCAAAGATCTGATTTAACTGGTATGACACAGAGCACAGGCATAAAGAACAGAAAATACCCAACTGTTAATAATATACTGAAAGCGGGAATGAGAACCACTTAATGGTACACTGCATAACTGTGCTACTGAAAGTGTTGTAAGGATGAGCTACATCCAGATTACCAACAGGAGCTTGTTGGAAAGGCAACATCTCATCCTACTCCAAAAATTACTGAGTAAGAATTTACATATTATTATGATCCCTACACAATCCTATATGCACATTAAAGTTTGAAAAACATTGTTTTATAACAGTTTGAAAGGGGCATGAGTGTGTGTGTGAGACAAATACCAACCTAAAAATAACTAAACTGAATTTTTCTGAACTTTTAAATATAAAACTTTTTTACCCTAAAGTACTTTACTGAGAATACTATTTTAGAGAATGAATAATAATAATTATAACTAATTATCCAACACATACTTTTTGCAGTATTCTCTCTCTTTTTTTTTTTTTTGCTGCTCTCAAAATCTTGAACTGAAAGCATCTTCCTGGAAATCAAGTAATTTTTTTATTTTTAAATTTTTGAGACAGGGTCTTGCTGTGTTGCTCAGGCTAGAATGCCACAGTACAATCATAGCTCACTGCCGCCTAGATGGACCTCCTGGACTCAAGCAATCCTCCTGCCTCAGCCACCCACGTAGCTGAGACTATAGGCGCACACCACCACACCAGCCTAAATTTTTCCTTTTTTGTACATAGAAGGCCTCGCTATATTGCTCAGGCTGATCTTGAGCCTAGGATTACTAGGATTACTACCCATTCTTTTTTACAAACTGATTTAACCCTCAACACATATAAAGTAGGTATTTATTAATAATTAGTTATGGCAAAATGAGATATTAAATAATTTGCCCCATGTACTACTAAAAAAAAAAAAAAAGTGGTAAACCTGAGACTTAAGCTGTAGTCTAAGGCCTATACTTAATCACAAAATAATACTAGTTTATCAATACCATCCCCAAATATTCTGAAGTCATTTAGAAGGAATGTATAAATTACTGGTAATGAAAATGCTGTAAGAGTAAAGAAAAAATTAGTGTGCTCATCTCTGGTTAAAAAAATTCAGCCAGGTATGGCAGTGTGTGTCTGTAGTCCCAGCTGCTTGGGAGGTTGAGGCAGGAGAATTACTTGAGCCTAGGAGTTTGAGACCAGGCTGGGCAACATAGTGAAATCCCTGCCTCTTAAAGAAAAATTTTTGGTAATAACCACTGTTATTTATATTTGGGAAGTAACTAAAACCCTATGTTTGGAGATATATTCTTCCCCAATGCCTCCTTAAAACATCCCCACAACTGTTCTACTTCTACAACCATTACCACCACTACAATCCTCTGAAAAATCATATACATGAGGCTATAATTATTTTTCACAATGAAAGAGGCATGACATAAACTTAGTCTGATTTTTCTCCTCCTCTGTATCTCACTGCTTCCAACCTCTGAAAAAGTCTACTGTTTCCATCTGTTACTATACAAGCAAAAATTCCTATTTCAGTAAGACCCAAATGTTACTTCTGAAAATATTGAGGAAAACTTCTAAAGAGGTCAGACAGAGGCTGTCAGTAAAAAGCCTACTGGAAGCTTTAACAATTCATTGAATTCTAAATAGCATGAAAGAACAGTCAAAATTCTCAAAGATAAATAACATTATACTGGCAGATAGTTTAAAATATGTAAAATTATATTCTATGAGTATTTAAAGCAGAGCATTACTAAGATATTTTAGCTTCACTCAGTACAAGCATATTCCTTAAAAAAAAAAAAAAAAAAAAAAAACAGCATACAATACCTTTTTCATTAACAATGATAAAAACAAACCCTGGTGACCTAGTTAGTTTCTGATAATGAACAAAACTACACATATTAAAAATACAGTTGCTTAACCCATAAGAATTATTAAAGTGGATACTGGAGCCAAAAAGATTTGAGGGCTAAAGATACCAATGCAAAGACTCACTAAAATACAGTCTTCCAAACTCCTAAGTTTAAAATTATGACTTGAAGCAATTTATTGGTTCCTTTGAATAAAATTTTACTTGAAGAATCTAAAAAAGATAAGGTAATGTGAAGCACTGTAGATATGTAACTTGATTTCCTAAAAAGTAGAGTGAGACTTCCCAGGAAGGCAAAGATATAATTCAAAAGAATAGACAGATAAAACCCAAAGACTGTTCTTAGGGTACAAAGCAGTAGTTGAAAACACAGAGGCTAAGCATTCCAGGTTATTCTTTCATTAAATAATATGACTAATAACCCTGACCAAAATTCTTTGAAAATTTTTATCAGCTTTTCATTATTCGTATTAGTTATATAAATTATTTGTAGTTATGTTTTTCTTCAAGTTAGCAGCAGAAAATCACTCCCTTTTCCTCTTCACCTAGCTTCATAACAGCACATTCTCAATCTGCCTTCCTTTCCCACCCTATCCGGAGACTATACATTGAGTAAAATATAACATATTTTACAGTAAACAGACTATTTTGCTCATAGTCTCAACAATTATTTTGTTTCAATAACTGAATAAAATATGATATATTCATTTTAAAATACCACAAATAAGTAAATTAGTTGTATTTTATAAATTTTAATATTTATAACCTAATATTTATAATACTTTAATATTTACTAAACATCAGCTGAATGAAATGTCATCATCCCTTAAACTCTTATAACATAGAAAAATCACATATACATAAACATTTAAATGGAAAAAATTTACCACCTCTATTACCAATAAAATGGAAAGCTTTTACATCAGAGAAAAGTAATTATTTAAAAATCATTAGAATCATTTTTTAATCATGAGAAAGAATAAATTAAAAAGATGATTCTCAAACTTCACAGATAATAGGTATTATGATTAAGCTTATAAAGCTGCAGAGACTGTGCTCCATGGACAGAAATCCTGATTCAGACTCAAGAGTTTCAGACAACAAACACAAAACTCTACATTTTAACAAGCTTCCAAGGTAATTACCATGCAGATTATCCTTGAACCACACTCTAGTAAATACTTCACCTTCAAACCACTGTCAACTTCCAAACAAGTCCTTCAGGTCTGATCAAAACACCCATTCCCATCTTTCGTCTTAGGAGCATCAACTTCTGATTAAGGAGTCAACATATAGAAAAAATAATAGCTAGCAGTTACTGGACAGATATTGCTGTTGGCAGTGAACTTTTACATACTCTATTATACACATAAAAATTAAATTATATACTGCATATAAAGTATGTAACACAGTATCTGGCTGGAATAAATAAATGCTCAATAAAAGGAGCTGCTATTATCCTTAATCTTCATCACAACCCTAGGAGGTGATTACTATTTTTTCCAATTTGCAGTTGAGGAAACTAAGGTCTAGTAAATTGCCCAAAGTCACAGGGATAGTTAAGAGTCAGAGACAGAATTCAAGACAACCCATTTGACTCCAAAACCTGAACTCTTTAATCTAAGCTAACTTCCTGAAGCACCAGGGCAACAACAGCAGGTACAAAACCACTCCACAGTCATACTCCGTAGAAGAATTTTCTGAGTTATACCAGGAAAATCATGGCCAAAGCATGCTGTATTCATCCATTCTCACACTGCTATAAAGAACTGCCAAAGATTGGGTAATTTATAAAGAAAAGAGGTTTAACTGACTCAAAGTTCTGCATGGCTGGGGAGGCCGCAGGAAATTCACAATCATGGCAGAGGGAGAAGAGGCATGTCTTACATGGTGGCAACAAGAGAAAGTGAGTATGTGAAGGGGGAACTGTCAAACATATATAAAACCCCATCAGATCTCATGAGAACTCACTTACTATCATGAGAACAGCATGGGGACACCGCCTCCATGATCCAATCACCTCCCACCAGGTCTCTCCCTTGACACGTACGGATTATGGGGATTACAATTCAAGATGAGATTTGGGCGAGGAGACAAAGTCTAACCATATCTCATGCTCTTACAATGTTCCTATGTTTCTAAGAGTGAAAGAAAGGCAATCATAGGACTATGATGGGCTGAGGTTGCTAAGAATGTTTAATGTTTCACAGCACTTGAGAATTACAAATTAAATAATCTATGTAATAATAACTCTAAAAGGAATATGACTGAAAATATGTTACAGGAATCTATCCTGAAATCACTCAGGGTTAGCTGTTTAACCCAAAGACAGTACAAACTCAAGTCTTATGGTTTTCCACATCCAAGCAGCCTCAGGGGGGCCAACTAAGAGACTTACTTCCTCCCTGCAAAATATAAACATAATTGTATTTACTTCAAAGTTCTCTATTTAACATATTTTTTCCTACTTAAAAAAATTTTCTAAAATCTAATTATGTTCCTAATGATTAATTTTTTGTGTCTAAATTTTTTATTTTTAAAACACTCTGTAACTTTCCTTAAAATGTCTGTTTCTCTCCCATCTCACTTTCCTACTAAATGGTTTTCTTTTTTCCAAGTGTATTTCTAACTAGTCTGTTCCCACCACCTATCCCCAAAATGATAAGCACTGGTTTCCAAAATCCCTCCTTACCCCTACTTGAACCAAGACTACATTCACAACAAATAAAACACACCTAGTCATAGCAAAAAATATTACATAATAACACTAGCATATCACTAAAATTTCAAATTCAGAAAATGGAAAAATGATAAAAGTGTGCTCTATTCTGCTAAATGGTATAGAAAACTTGTATTCTATCTCACTGGTATCTTTCAATAAGCAATACAAATCCTATGGCTGTTGTTTAGTTTCTTAAACCCTACAAATAGTTAGCTCTCTAAGATTTTTAAAAATTAAATGCATTAGAATTAGGCTCTTAACCAAATAAAATATGATACATAGATAAAGAACAATATACAAATGGACCTTAGCCTGGAGGAACACATAACCCCCATTTGTTCACACTCTCCTTTAAGGAAACCAAATCTCCAGTACTACTACATCCAAACCAGAGGTGATGATTCACTAGAATGCTACTGCCAAGGAAGCAGAGTGCTACAAGAAGCCGCCAAAGTGAAAACTCTACTTGAGACCTGTTCACTTAATAGGTAAAAATAGGTATCTCAATAACCTAAATTTTCACAAAGAATGCATAACTTTAACTTTTATAGTTAGAAAAGATTTGCTATAGTTTTTTAAAAATGTGGTAAGTTTATTTAGTTTAATTTACTGTTAGGTTTTTTTTAAAGGAAAAAGCAAATTTTAGTAACTCCCACCTGAGGACTCAAACTATATTAAATGTCATAAAAAGAAAAAAAAAAGTAAGGTTGTGAAGGGTTCCTGACAGAAACACAAAGTCCCTAAACCAACAAACACCATGTTTCACACAAAGAATGAACTGTGTGCCTCTCCCACAGAGCTCTGTCTAGAGAAAAAACATTGAGAGGTCTTTAGGTAAAACCAGAGTCCAGAACTACGATAGCAGAAATTCTGGAGTCTCTTGGAAGTCCTTCTAACAATACAACACCCACAAAATCTCAATCTGCAGGAAACCTCAATATTCGGTAAATCCACTTCCTTAAGTATAAAAAATCTCGGGGGGCGGGGATGGGCAACAAGGGGAGGGAGAGCATTATGACAAATAACTAATGCATGTTGGGCTTAAAACCTAGATGAAGGGTTAACAGGAGCAGCCAACCACCATGGCGTATGTATACTTATGCAACAAACTTGCTCATTCTGCACATGTATCCTAGAACTTGAAGTAAAATTTTAAAAAATTAAAAAATATGTTGTCCCTCCTCAGCAGATTCTCTGGACACAACTGAAGAGTGATGCTTTGCAGGCCAAGATTCCTCTCCACTCCTTGTTTGTTACATAGGGAGACTAAGCCATCTACTTGTAATTCAATCAGAAACTTTTTATAAACATAGCAACTACAATAAATCTTTGCTTTTCTAATGGTATGTAAATGCAGTATCTGGGAAGGTAATCAGTAGCCAAATGTAGCCATATAAAATGTGGTTAGTTTGAACTGAGATGTGCTGTAAGTGTAAAATATACATGGATTTCAACGACTTAATATGAATAAAAGAATGTAAAAATCTAACTAATACTTTTATTTTGATTAGTTATTGAAATATTTTGAATACGTTATATTAAATAACTGAAACTAATTTTGACTGCTTCTTTTAATTTTTTTTAATATAGCTACCAAAAAGTTAAAAATTACATGTGTGGTTCACTTTATGTTTCTATTGGATAGCACTGGTCTATAAACTAATGACCATAGCTTCTACTAAACTATACCTAGATCAAACTTCCATGTTTATATAGTATTATAAAATATAGTCATTACAACAGCTGAACCAAAATTTCCTTTCCACCTGACTTGCAAAGTATATTACATTCACTTATCTGTTTCCAGGTTCTTTCCTTTCTTATCGCTTTATCTAACCATAAAATATTGAATAAATTTTATATTTTTTCACCTTCACCTCCTCCCCACTTCCACCCAAGTTACTGGCCTTGAAATATTAATCTTTTATCACCAAAGATTATCACACTTAGAGAAAAGGAAAGAGAAAATTTTTCCCAAAGAGGCCTCCAAGGTTATCCCAGAGACAATACATAGCAATGTTAAAGGTTTGGTCTCTAGAATCAATAGTTTAGCAAGAAGTCTACCTTTCACTGGGCAAATTATTGTAGCTCAGTTTCTTTGTGTGTAACAGAGGGTAAATACTATTATTTGCTATCAATATTAAATTTTTCATTTAATTTCTTTCATTTAATACTTAATATTAAAACATCAGTTCTACAGATTATAAGATAAGAAAAGGATTTAGCACAGTACCTGAGACTTCAGTGCTAATATGTATTAACCATTATTATTACCATTATTTCCTTTTTTGTCATGCTTCCTGAACTTATCCCTTCTCTTTCTATTCCTAGCTTCCCCATCAACATGTTCTCTTCTCAGCCAAGCCTAAAGCATATCTAATAAAATGTAAAGAATACAGAACAACAGAGGGAGAAGGTGGTCATTTGGGACTGACAAAAACAAAGAACACCAAATGCTGGATGGAGCCCATAACAAAGTGGTCTGCATTACATGATAAAAAGATTGCTCACTTATAAAAAGTAGCCAAGCTAAGTCTGGGACCCTGTTAAAAGTAGCTTCACAGATGACTGAAATAGGTGTTTCTAAAGTCCCCTTTAATCAGCTGTGTCCTAGTAAGGTATCCAATGCAGATATTAAAATCTAGAAGCTATCTCATTGGCAATACTCACCAAAGTCTAAAAATTGTACATTCCTTTTGGCACTCTGACTTGGCAATTGATTCATGCCTGTACACAAAAAATCAACAAACTCCTATCTGCAACTGTTGCAGAGCCCAAGTTTAAACTTTCGCCTTAAGCCATGTGGAGGAGGGGGGAGAAAGAGGGAGGGGGAGATAAAGCGGAGGAGAGGAGGGAAGCAACGGGTAGGGGGAGAGAGAGACACACAAAACAGTCAAAATTCCTACTTTGCCACCTGTGGTGTAAACCAAGCCTCATGGACTCAGAACAGATTCAGGTGGGTAGCTCTTTAGCCTAAGCCAAAATATAGTTACATTACTATAATCTCACATTACTCTTTTCATATTCTGTCATATATTATAGATATGTGTTTTCTTTCCTTTCTCTTTGCATATCAGGCAGCCTCCCAAGCCAGAGTAGGATCTGAGACTCCAGCATAGCCAAGATTTAAGGACAGAAAGATTTAAGGACAAGAAAAAGGAAGATTTAAGGACAGAAAAAGGAAAGTGATGTACAAAACAAGTAAGTGACGTACGAAAACAGCTAGACTGGTTACAGGTTGCTGTTTGCCTTATTTGAACACAGTTCAAACAGCTGACTACATTTGATTGGCCAAAATTTAGTGACCGGCACAAGTGTAGCTACAGTCTGTTTACCCCTCTACTTGTTATAGGTCACAACGTACAGAAAAACCTTTAGGCTGAACTTAAGTAAGGAGGCAGCTTTTGGCTAAACTTGATTTAACATACAAACATTTGTCATGTTGGATTCAATCTATAGTTTTAATATGAAAAAAATATTACTGACAGTTTTTAAAACACTTTCACATGACTTCATTTGATTTTCCCAACAACTGAATAATTAGGCACATTGAAGACATAGTCTCATTTTTTGCTAAGTAACTGAAGCTCACAAGTCCAAGTAACTTATTCAAAATTATTCATTTTTTTATGTCTTCATAAGCAAACTTTTATTCTAAGACCAGGCTGGTCGAAAGTGACAAAATCAGAACTTCATGGCATTATATTACATCACAACATGTGACACCAGAGCTTCACACCACACCAGAGCTTCCCTTAGAGAGAACCAGTGGGGTAAGGAAGAAGGCAGAGGATTGTGATGATGAAAGTTTTTAACAATGAGTTAAATCTACGGCCTTCCTACATAAAATTAGCTTATTTTTCACATTTCACTTTTCCTATCTTACTAAGGTCTCAAGGTTCTGTTTACCTTCCTAAAAGATTTTCTGTTAATTTATTTTTCCTCACATAATAATTAAGTTATACTTAATCATCAAAATTATATTCCATGTCACACACATTTTACCTGCTATCTTTCCTCAAATCTATAAATTAATTTGTGCTTTAAACGTTATGTGATTTTATAAATATAGTTCCTTTATTCTGTCTTAATGAATGTGTTTTATTACTCATTTCAGCTCTCCAGTATTCTCTGAAATGGCTTCTGTTCAATTTTACCCAATTTGAAATAACCCATTGTCCTCATGCTGCTAATATTCCCACTGGACTCACATGGGAAAAGGACCAGTAGTTTCCCTGTAAAAATACTTGAAACAAGAAATCAGTAAACATTAACTGACATCCAAGATTTAAAAAGTCAAGTCAACTGTCCTATAAACCTCTTTTAATTAATGACAATTCACTGCACTTCTCTGAATCTGTTTCCTCATGTGTAAGAAAGTTGGTCTCAATCTTTAGAATTTAAGATTTAAAGAGATGTTGAGTCTGGAGATTTAAAGCTGGGTTTATTTACTCTGTAATCATTATTATTTTAATGCATTATTTTTATTATTATTTTAATGCATACATTTGCACCTTATCTACCCACTGTACTCTGAGGTGAGAACAATGTCCTATACAATTTTATATACTTACCACTTTTAATACGGTACTATGCAAATACAGGCAAGTTTCACTTGGTTTTCTAACTAAAAGTGTTAAATTGTTGGCTTTAGCAGAAGGCTCTTCAAATTTCCCTATGTGTGATTCAACGAGTCACTACAATTATGAACCAGATTCTGAGTAGATAACACTCTAAAATTGTAGTAAGAATCCAATACATGTTATTATATCTTATGATCAACATTCAGCGTTAACTGCCATCTGCAAAAGAAATGGCAATTAACTGGGAAAGGGAAAAAGGCTCTAAACCTTGCTCTTAGCCACAGTCTTCCATATACCTGACTGACTAACTAAAAACCAGACCTTAGAATGCCATCAACTCCTAAGATCAAAGCTCTGGGGAGAGGGAGAGATGTGACATAGATGTGCATTTAGTTTTTGATTTATCATAATAGGTCTTTCTGTAAAAATTAAGAGATTTGCCAAATTTGTTTTTAGATGAGGTCAAAAGCAATTTCCTAGTAAAGTAAAATTTAAAGAATTTTTTTAAACACAGATACAGGCTTTTGTAAATGTTTCCAGTCAACTTGTAATAATGTCAATATTAGCTGAAATTTAGATTTAAAACTATCACTCCTCTCAGTAGTTTGAGCAGATGTCTGGGCCTTGATAAAAATCATTAAACTGTTTAAAATATATGTGTATCTGTAAAATTCAATGCAAACACAGATGAAAAAAATCACTTAACCGCATAAAGCAATAGAAGAACTAAAAGGTTATGGGAACCTTAAAAGTCACATGTAATCATCACATCTGCATGCAGTTAAACACATAGCACTCCAGTTTCGGAAATCCTGAGCTTACCAAAAACTTTTACAACTAAATTTGGGTAATTTGGGGTGGGGGTGAAACAGACTCGAAAGGAGAGTAAAGGGCCTTTTACAGTCCCTATTTTGACTAAATCTGCAGCTGTAATTACAGCTGTTCTGAAGCTTTTCTTGGAACTGCCCAATTACATGTAAATAATAACCAAAAGTAGGTCTAATGAACAGAAGAATTTGATAAAAAGACTTCTTCATAGTTACAAGCTATTTTTTGACTATATAATTAATATTTTCTTATTTTTGTCCTGCAACTGATAGGTAAGAATTGTTGGATAAATGCAAGAAGGTTTTTCTTCCTTGGGTTTTGGAGTTTTTAATGTTTTTTGAAAAGAAAGTACACAGAATTTCTTTACTATATGTGCAAAAACTTGCATTTTAGGTTTCTTCTCCCTTGCCATGCCATTTGTTTTACTATGAAACAAGTCTTGACCCACATGACATATATGTGTGATACCAATAAACAAAACACAGAATCCTTTTTAACATCATTCCAAACACATTCTCTAATGATGCATTTTACTCAAAAAAAGTTACAACATGAATCAACACAAATGAAGTTATACACATTTTAAGACTCATTTTTCCATTATATTATAAATATGATCAACAGTTAATTTCCCGGACAATTATTTATTCAAATAGGTAATTATTTTTTTTAATCAAAAATCTATAGTACTTTTTAAGTAACTGATCTATTCATTTTTTTAAAAATTTCAATGGCTGAAATTTTTTTAATTGTATGTTTTTACTTTTACCCCTGGATAGCAGAGATTCCTAAAAAAACATCAACACTTTCTTGGGAAGAAATAAAAAAGGATAATAAAGAAGGCTTTAAGATTCCCTAAGATTTTATACATGGAGACTAAAAGAGATACATCCCAGAAAATTAAATTAAAATTAAGCTGGGATACTGTACACTTGCTTCATGTTCACCTTTGTTACAGGTTGGAAGAGAAAGAGTTTAAGGAGCAAAGCAACATGTTACAAAGAAATGGTTCTTGACAGTGACTGCTTAATGATGATAAATCTGTTCTCTAACTTTCTCTGGCTATCAAAAAAAAAGCAACAGTATTGAAATTTTCATAATATTTAACTGAAAAATAAAAAATCATAAATAATTTTCTAATCATTTATGGAAAAATACTTAATAATACATGACAATATTAAAATATTGACTATACCTGACACATTTACCCTTGAGAGCCTCACATAACTAATCAAATATATTTTCCATATATATAGTCAGTATATCCATGTAGAAATAGTAAATATTATTTTTTTCATGTTGCTTTTTCTTTTCAAGTTAGTTCAAAAAGTACAAGGTCGATGGTGAACTTGATTAGGAAGGAATAGGAAACTCATCTCTTTTTCTGTATTCTGTAAAGTTGTAAAGAAATGCCCCAGTAAACCTAAATACGGTGGCCAAATATTCACACTTTCCTAATACATGAATAGGCCTATGTCTTCTATGGATGCTAATCAACACAGTCTGGTATTTAAATTAAAAGCTAAGCAAGCATTACAAGAGACATACAAGAAGTCACAAAGCAAGAGGCAAACTAGCAGATAATAAGAGGATTTACATATTTAAAGAGGATAAAGATAATTTAATTTCAAAGCATAGATTATGTTCCCAGGAAACTGGCTCACCTGTAGTCAAAAAGTACCTCATAAAAGCAAAGAAATCACATGGAGCACAGAAAACAATTTACCAAACTCAAGAATGAACAGTGTCAAGCAGCAGCTGCTAGAAACCAGCAGTTCATTAAAAAGATAGAAGAGAATAACTGATCATTTCAGTCACAAACTGAGCTCCCTGAAAAGCACAGGCAGGCTTTGAAAGGTTGGGAGCATACACCAAAGCCTGCAAACCAACTATCAAAAATGATCTCATTTAACTTCTACTAGATCATCACAGAAGGATGAAGCAAAATGAAAAAAGGCAGTTGTAATTTAAGTTGAAGATGTGTCATCAACTAAAATAGCTGCTGCAAAACCCTGTTCAAATCTCCCTTTTCAGCCATATGTCTACTTCGAAGCTTTTCATTATCATATATTACTGTTTCCTCTTGAGCACCTACATAGTGAGATCCAAAACACAGTGCTGGCTCGCTCCTGTCATCCCAGCACTTCAGGAGGCCAAGATGGGAGACCTGCTTGAGCCAGGCCATGCCCAGCCCCAACCTTCTTAATATAATTCAAGGCTGGGCATGGGTGTGGTGGCTCACACGTGTAATCCCAACACTCTGGGAGGCCAAGGCGGGAGGATCACCTGAAGTCATGAGTTCAAGACTAGCCTGGCCAACATGGTGAGACCCTGTTTCTACTAAAAATACAAAAATTAGCCGGGCATGGTAGCAGGTGCCTGTGATCCCAGCTACTTGGGAGGCTGAGGCAGGAGAGTTGCTTGAACCCAGGAGGCAGAGGTTGCAGTGAGCTGAGGTCACGCCACTGCACTCCAGCCTGGTGCCTGGTGACGGAGTGAGGCTGCCTCCAAAAAAACAAAAGAGAACTCTCCTTCAGAGCCTTCTCATGACCACCATTTTCTAACATAGTCTTTGTTTTTTCTTTCTTAAAGAAAGAAAGGAGAGAGAGAAAAAGAAATAAAGGAAGGAAGGAAGGAAGGAGAGAGAGAGACACAGAGAGAGAGAGAAGAAAAGAAAAGAAAAGAAAAGAAAAGAAAAGAAAAGAAAAAGAGAAAGAGAGAGAGAGAGAGAGAAAGAGGGAGAGAGAACGGGATTTTTGCTCTATTGCCCAGGCTGGAATGCAGTGATGTAATCATAGCTCAGTGCAGCCTCAAACTCCTTACCTCAAGCCACCCTGCGACCTCAGGCTACCCTACCAAATATCTGAGACTACAGGCACGCACCTCTGTGCCAGGCTAATCTAAAATAAAAATTTCATTTTTTTTTTTTGAAAACTGTTTTCTAAAGTGACTATCTTGTTTCGTATTTCCACCAGAAACATATGAGTTTTGCTCCAGTTGTCCCATATATTCACCAGCATGTTGTATTATCAGTTGATTTTAGCAATTCTAAAAGGTGTATAGTAGTGTCTTAATTTGATTTTATTTTGCACTTCCCTAATGAGCTATGATGCGGAGTATCTTTTCTTTTTGTGTGTGTGATTATTTTAATATAAATTAAATTAAACATTTAAATTCTCAGTTGCACTAATCACGTTTCAGAGGCTCCAAGGCCACATGCAGTTAGTGGCTATCTTATTGGATGTCACAGATTATCAAACATTTCCTTTATTGCAGAAACTTCTGCTAGACAATAGGATGCCTTAGCTAAAGTCATGAGTTCTTTCACATCAGAATTCTTGGCTAATCTTCAGTAGGAATAGAGGAATTTTATAAGACTATAATATTTAGTCCTAAAGCATTCAAAGTCCAATTTTCTCATTCCATGTTACAGTTACAAATTTCTCTAGTTTTGATTTAAAAATTACCTGACCATATTGGCTATCTCCCTAACTAAGCTGGAAGCCTTTTAAGAATGGGGTCACTTTTTATCCAATTTGTCAGTCTGTGTCTTTTGATTGGGGCATTTAGTCCATTTACATTTAGGGTTAATATTGATATGTGTGAATTTGATACTGTCATTTAAAGCTAGCTGACTGTTTTGCCCATTAGTTGATGCAGATTCTTCATTATGTTGATGCTCTTTACCTTTTGGTGTGTTTTTAGAGTGGTTGGTACTGGTTGTTCCTTTCTATGTGTAGTGCTTCTTTCAGGAGCTCTTATAAAGCAGGCCTGGTGGTGATGAAATCTCTGAGTACTTGCTTGTTCACAAAGGATTTTATTTTTCCTTCACTTATGAAGCTTAGTTTGGGTGGATATGAAATTCTGGGTTGAAAGTTCTTTTCTTTAAGGATGTTGAATATTGGCCCCTACACTCTTCTGGCTTGTAGGGTTTCTGCTGAGAGATCTGCTGTGAGTCTGATGGGCTTCCCTTTGTGATTAACCTGACCTTTCTCTCTGGCTACGCTTAGCATTTTCTCCTTCATTTCAACCCTGGTGAATCTGACGATTATGTGCCTTGGGGTTGCTCTTCGTGAGGAATATCTTTGTGGTGTTCTCTGTATTTCCTGGACTTGAATATTGGCCTGCGTTGCTAGGTTGGGGACATTTTCCTGGATAATATCCTGAAGAATATTTTCCAGCTTGGATTCATTCTCTCCGTCACATTCAGGTACACCTATCAAACATAGATTAGGTCTTTTCACATAGTCCCACATTTTTTGGAGGCTTTGTTCATTCCTTTTTACCCTTTTTTCTCAAATCTTGCCTTCTCGTTATATTTGATTGAGTTGATCTTCGACTTCTGATATCCTTTCTTCTGCTTGGTCAATTCAACTGTTAAAAGTTGTGCATGCTTCGCAAAGTTTTCATGTTGTGTTTTTCAGCTCGATCAATTCATTTACATTCCTCTCTAAGTTGTCTATTCTCATTAGCATTTCGTCAAATCTTTTTTCAAGGTTCTTAGTTTCTTTGCATTGGGTTAGAACATGTTCTTTTAGCTCAGAGAAGTTTCTTATTAGCCACCTTCTGAAGCCTGATTCTGTCAATTCACCACACACATTCTCCATCAAGCCTTGTTCCCTTGCTGATGAGGAGTTGTGATCCCTTGTAGGAGGAGAGGTATTCTGGTTTCGGGTGTTTTCAGCCTCTTTGCACTGGTTTCTTCCCATCTTTGTGGATTTATCCACCTGTCGTCTTTGTAGTTGCTGACTTGCAGGTTGGGTCTCTGAGGGGATGTCCAGTTGATAATGAAGTTATTTCTGTTTCTTAGTTTTCCTTCTAACAGTCTGGCCCCTCTGCTATAGGACTGTTGAGGCTCACTCCAGGCCCTGCTTATCTGGGGATCACCTGCAGCCACTGCAGAACAGTAAAGGTTGCTACCAGTTTCTTCTTCTGCTATCTTTGTCCCAGAAGGATACCCACCAAATGTCGGTCTGAGCTCTCATTTATGAGGTGACTCTTTAGGTATACATGGGTCAGGGAGCTCCTTGAGGAGACAGTCTGTCCTTTATAAGAGCTCAAGTGCTGAGCTGTGGGCTCCGTTGTTCATTCAGAGCTGCTGTGTGATTTCCAGTGCAGTGACCCACTGCACCGGCTGAAACAGTGGTGCTGAGATTCGTGGCGCTTTTTTGCCCAGGAATCTCCTGGCCTGGCTTGCTGTTTCAGTCCCCTTTTTAATCAGCTGAATGGGCGACTCTGCCTTCCTGGAGCTCCATTCACCAGCTAAAAGGGCACCCGGTCCCATGTATTTTGTATTGAGAACCTACGTGCCCGCGCCAGCCAAAGGAGTCGTGCTGGCGACCCATGGGGCTTCTCCGCCTGGGTATCTCCTGGTCGGTGGGCAATAAAAATCCATCTGGAAATGTGGTCCCACTCACTCTCTGCGCTTTCACTGGGAGTTGCAATCCTGAGCTGCTCCTAATCCGCCATCTTGGATCTCTCTCTCCTCTAACATAGTCTTATGCTAATAAAGACTAACAATGCTTTGGCTGATTTTCAACCAAACTATGAAATGTTCCAAGAGGGCAACAGAGTAGGAATTTGCTTCATTTTTTTTTCTTTGATGGGTTTCAAGGTAACTATAAGCACTGCTTCTATGTCTATATAATCACTAGGGAAATATGCAATAGAAAAGTAAAGCTTTCACTGGTCATTTTTTAAAATAAAGACAAACACTTATTAAGCACATAAATATACTGCTATATTCTTTTATGTAATTGATTCTATTTAATGCTAACTACAACCCTTGAGATAAATATGTTTATTCTATTTAATACTAACTACAACCCTTGAGATAAATATGTTTATCCTCATTTTACACATGCAAAATCAGAAACTTACTTATGAAACTTACCCAGTTAGCATGTGGTAAACAGAGGATTTAAAACCAATTATCCCAAGTCAACTCTCTATTCAAGCAAATCACAAGCTACACTGCCCTAGCTCCAACTACTGTCTATAAGAAACAACTGCATTCTTCTGAGCCCCCTCTGTCTTGTTAGGTCTACTTATTTGCTTTTTTCAGTAAGCCTCCATGACTTAAAAACTTCTTCACGTAATTCGTCTCTTATTTCCACCTCCTCCTATACATTCACCAATAAGGCTTAAGTATCCTATAGCTGTGTCCCATCCAGTAATGCCAAGCTTTACAGTTAAAATAACTGTACTCCTAACAGATTGCATCAGGATGTATTCTCTAAACATTTCTAAGTCTTTTTCTGTATTCTTCACATCAGTTCAATAATTAGACTCCAATACTATGTACTGTGGTTTATTTTAGCCAATTGAAAATGGCATTGGAAATAAAATACTTTTTAAAACCTAGGTATTATTATATATGCAGAATAACAGTTTGGGGGGGAGTTTTTTAGGAAAAAAAATTGCCAATACAATTTGTATATAATAGATACTTGCATTAACTAGTGCTAAAACATAAAGAAATTGTAATTCTCACCAAAAATAATGGGAAAAAACTTTTAAAAAACAGAAAATAATGGGGTTAAAAATACACTGCATATGGAGGTCAGGATGCAGTAACAACCAGATTTATCCTCCCAGTTAAAATAAAACAAAAATGAACATAATATAGAAATCAACAATTCTCAAGAAACTGGACATCAAGCAACAAAGAACAGTGATTCTAGAGAGACAGGAAACGAACAATAACCTTCAATTGTCCCAGCTCATAACCTTTAGAGACTTTTCAGGCTAAGGCCCAGGGAAGAGAAAGAAATCAAAGTGGAGCTAGGTGCATGGATGAACTAACTTGAGTTGATGAAGCAGAAGAGCTAAGAGTCCATGAAGACCAAGGTAACTAATCCCCGCAAAAGTAGCAGGGTGCCTATGCAGAGAACAAAACCCAGAGATCTGCAGCAGGGCCTCTCAAATATTCAGCACGGTGCTAATCCGCTCATTCAAAGTGTGAGACAACTACTGGAGGCTGGGGGAAAAACATCTGAAAGAATATGAAAGAACAGTGACAGACAATCATCCAGACTAGGAATATTGCCTGTTCCCACCAGCTGAACTGAAAAAGCTCTTAACTCACAGGACATTGAGCAGAATAATTAAGAAGGTCTTGCCTCAGTAGTGAGGAATAATTAGCCCTGGATTGAGCAATACCAGGCCTCCTAAAAAAATCATAAAAGCCAGCCTCAAATTGTCTCTAAATAACTACATATCCAGGACAAAACTCAACAGTATTTCTAATAATAAAAGAATATCTAACATTCAAAAAAGGTAAAATTCACAATGTCTGTCATTCAGTTAAAGATAACCAGATATGCAAAGAGGCATAAAAACATGAATAAAGCAATCAGTTGACTGAAACCAACCCAGATGTTAGCAAACAAGGACATAAAAGTTATTATTATTATTATTTTTAAATAGAGACAAGGTCTTACTGTGTTGCCCAGGCTGGTCCTGAATGCCTGTGCTCAAGCAATTCTCCTGCCTCTGACTCCCAAAGTAATGGAATTACAGGCATGAGCCACCATCCCTAGTCTAAAAGTTATTCTAAATGCATTTCACATAGCCAAAACATTAAGAGAAACAGAAGAGATAAAAAAGATCTAAATCAAACCTCTAAAGATGAAAACTATATCTAATATAAAAATATACTACATAGAATTAACAATAGATTAGACACTGCAGAAGAAAAGATTCATGAACTTGGGAAAATACCAACAGAAATTATCCAAAAATAAAACAAGAAAAGAAAAGTACACAAAAAGAATAAAAAGAGCATCAGTGAACTGTGGGGCAACATCAAGCAGCCAAAAATATGTATCATAACCAAGTGGGTTTATTTCAGAAACATAGAGTTGAATTAACCTTTAAAAATCAGGCAATGAATCCACCATATTAACAAACTTTTTTATTTTTTTTTGAGACATGGTCTCACTCCGTCACCCAGGCTGGAGTGCGATGGCACGATCTCAGCTCACTGAAGCCTCCACCACCCAGGTTCAAGCAATCCTCCCACCTCAGCCTCCC
>NW_016107398.1:6736155-6768988 GCF_001604975.1 Cebus imitator | reverse complement strand
AAAAAAAAAAAAAAAAAAGTTGGTATGTTATTAAAATATTTACAAAAGCATCAAAAAATACAAAATACTTAAGGATAAACCTGATAAAATATGAGTAAAATCAGTACATTGAAATCAATAAAATACTGCTGAAAGAAATTAAACATCCAAATTAATGAAGACATCTTATTCATGAGTCAGAAGACTCAATATTGTTAAGATGTCAATTCTCCCTCAGATTCATCTATAGATTCAATGCAATTCCAATCAAATATTTACAAACTGTTTCTAAAATTCATATGGAAATGTAAAACCATTCAGGAGAGAAAAGCCACATAGTAATTTGAAAAGTGAAAGCTTAATAAAAAGGATCATTAACTATTTAACATGGGGTTGGAGAAACAGCCAATTAACTAATGAGAAATAAAGAGAACTCTAAGAGTAGCCCATGCTCCCTAGGCTGACATAGAACACCAAGGCAAGAGTGTCCTCCAACCCATCCCAGGGCTGACGATCCAGACCTTGCTGGAGAGAACACAGTCCTCTCACTGAATAGCAGATACTTGCTCTAGTGCTGCACTAGCAGAACTTACTGGAAATCTACCTTGTGGAGCTTGCCAGAAACCCATTCTTTAGGGTGCTAGTAAAATCTCTTCACACAGAAATGTCCCACCAAAAGACACTGTTACAAATCCACCTGAGGGGGAAGTAAAAGAAGAAGTTGCTGGTCTTGGGTCACTGGTTGCTGGTTCCGCTGCCCTCTGAGCACTGCAGAAGCCTGGTAATGGTGAAAACATGCACCCTACAGAAACTGTAGAGTGGGGAAGCAAATGTGTGTTGACACTGGAGAAGCTGAGTGTGTTGCTACAGTCCACTAAGCAAGTATACAGAAACAAAGAAGCCAAGCTTTTTTCTGCAGTGTTTCTCCAGCACTCTCTACTGGCAAAGCTTAACACTGTCAGCTGACCAAAGACAAATATTTAAAGGGCCTGATCTATTTTCACAGAGCAGGCAAAAAGGATGCATTTGGAGCTGAGAGGCAACAGATTGGTAACTAGCACAACAACCAAAATTGCTCGGAAAAGGAACAAGAAGTTGTACAGGTTAACATGACCTGATTTAATGACTTTATAAAGCTGTAGTAGTCAGTATGATAGTAGCATCAAGAAAGAAATCACAGCACAGAAACAACACCCTGGAGTTGTGGTCCATTTATAAATTGATTTTCAAATAGGCTTAGTTGGAAAAATTGGTTTTATGTCTACCCTGGACTACTGTTTAGTTGGTTATAGAGCAAAAGTACATTCAGCTCTTTCTTGTCATGTAAGAGGAATTTGGAGGGTGTTGCTTAACATTTTATTCCACCTGTGTATTTGTCACTTTAAAATTAAAATTGAGCTGGTATGACGGACAAAAAAAAAAAGAAAGACAAAAAGATGGGTGGAACAAAATTAAACCCACACATATACTATCAAATGGCTTTTGACACATGTCAAAAGGACCAATCATTTCAGTAAATGATGCTGAAACAATCGCATGTCCCTACCCACCAAAAATGAATTTCTATCCAACTTTTATTCCATATTAAAAAATTAACTGAAAATGCATCATAGGTCTAAACACAAAATCATAAAACTTCCAGGAGAGAACTTCTATGCCCTTGGATTAGGCAAATATATCTTAGATGCATAAGCAAAATCACAGTCTATATAAGAACAAACTGATAACCTGGACTTCATTAAAATGAAAAATGTGTGCTCTTCAAAAGATACTATTAAGAGAAAGAAAAGACAAGCAACAGTCCAGGAAAAATACATCTGCAAAGCACATATCTTTTTTATTTTTTTTTTTTTTGAGACAGAGTCTCGCTCTGTTGCCAGGCGCCAGGTTGGAGTGCAGTGGTGATCTCGGCTCACTGCAACCTCCGCCTCCCAGGTTCAAGCAATTCTCCTGCCTCAGCCTCCCGAGTAGCTGGGGCTACAGGCGCCCGCCACCACGCCCAGCTAATTTTTGGATTTTTAGTAGAGAAGGGGTTTCACCATATTGGCCAGGATGGTCTCGATTTCTTGACCTCACGATCCGCCTGCCTTGGCCTCCCAAAGTGCTGGGATTACAGGCATGAGCCACCACGCCCGGCTAAGCATGTATCTTATAAACAAATTTGATCAAGAATATAAACAGCTCTCAGAACTCAATAAGAAAACCACCAACCCAATTTAAATAATAACGGGCAAAATATTTAAACAGACATTTTACCAAAGAAAATATACAAATGGTAAATAAACACAGGAACAGCCAGCCACTGCCCAAAAGTATGTAAGTCCCATTAAAAAAAAAAAAAAACACACTTTAGAAAATGCACTAAATTTATGACAGAAAGCAATTTGGGATTTTCCTGGAGGCAGGGAAGGACAGAAAGTAGTGGGAGAAAAGATTACAAGGGGGCAACAAAAAAATCTGTGGAGGTAATGAGTATGTTTACTATCTTAATTGTGGTGATGGATTCACAGATGTATACATATGTCAAAACTAATCAAATTGCTCATTTCAGATGTGTGCAGTATTTTGTATGCCAATCATACCTCAGGCAAAGTTATTTTAAAAAAGTCACACTCCACTGACCTGCCAGAATGCAAACTATATAGAAGTCTATCAGAAAAAATAGTATACATTACAGAATTCTAAATCACTTAAAACAGAGTTCATGTTATTAGTATCTTTAAAAAGTATCCCTAAAACTCAACAACAACAAAATCTAATTCAAAATGGGCAGAGGACTTAAATAGGCATTTCTCCAAAGAAAATATGCAAATGAACAGTAAGCATAAGAAAAGGTGCTCAACATCTCTAATCATTTCAAAAATGCAAATCAAAACCACAATGAGATACCACTTCACACCCATTAAGATGATTATTATTTAAAAAAAAAAAAAAGGAAAATAAGTGTTGGTAAGAATGTGCTGAAATTAGAATCCTGTGTGGTGCTGGTGGGGATGTAAAATGGTGTAGCCACTGTGGAAAACAGTATATGCTGCTTCCTCAAAAAATTAAAAATAAGAATTACAGAGGCTGGGCACGATGGCTCACACCTATAATCCTAGCACTTTGGGAGGCCAAGGCAGGCAGATCACTTGAGGTCTGTAGTTCAAGACCAGCCTGGCCAACATGGTGAAACCCCGTCTCTACTAAAAATTAAAAAAAAAAAAAAGAAATTAGCCAGTGTGGTGGCACAAGCCCATAATTCTAGCTACTTGGAAGGCTGAGGTAGGAGAATTACTTGAACCCAGGAGATAGTACCACTGCACTCCAGCCCAGGAGACAGAGTGAATCTCCATCTCAGAAAAAGAAAGAATTAACAATATGACATCAGCGATTCCACTTCTGGATACATACCCAAAAGAATCAAAAGCGGTGTCTGAAAGAAGATATTTGGGCCAGGCACAGTGGCCGAGACAGGCAGATCCCTTGAGCCCAGGAGACTGAAATAAGCCTGGGCAACATGATGAAATGCTGTCTCTACAAAAATTCAAAAATTAGCTGGGCATGATGGAGTGTGCCTGTAGTCCCAGTTACTCTGGCGGCTAAGGTGGAAGAATCACCTGAGCCTGGGGAGGTCAAGGCTACAGTAAGCTATTAATATGATCATGCCACTGCACTTCAGCCTGGGTGACAGAGTGAGACCCTGCTCAAAAAAAANAAATCACAGTTCATTTCTGCAGTTTGCAATAGTTTTACTACTCTCAAGACGGATGTTATCCAATGATGGGATAGAAAGGGCAGATTCAGATTTTTTAAAAAGCCATCACAGTCAATAAGCACTTCTAAAACCCCTAATCAGGGCCAGATACTATGAGGTACTAGGGACATAAAGATAAAAAATCCCTATTATTAAGGGGTTTCTGTTCTAATCACATTTACCCATAGTCAACAAATGAAAACAAGTGGTCATTAACGGCATGTTTCAAACTGATTCCAACACCACCCACAACCAATCATAACAAGAGGTTTCCAGATGATAGCAGCAAAATATTTGGTTTCTTCATATAAGAAAATTTTAAATCCAATTTCCCCAATCCCAAACTGAAAAGAACCATTTCTCAAAGATAACATTAATGAGATAATAAAAATAGGTATAAAAAAAATCTCACAGATCTATTATACATTTAACATCTTGCTCATATTCGCAACAGGCACAGTAATCAAAATTACCCCACCTTTCTGGATACCAGTTCTTATTTTTAGTCCTCATCTTCTAGCCCCATGATTCAATTTATTGCTGGCCAAAACAGAATCTCCATATGTGAAAGAACACAGATCAAAAACAAGCAAAGAAGGAAAAACAGGAGGGGAGAGGGATAGAAGGGGAAGAAGGAGGAGGAGCAGGAGAAAGGGAAGACAGTAGAGGGGCGGTAAGTGGAAGTAGGAGAAGGAGAAAGGAAAGAAGAAAAGCAGGGAGGGAGGAAGAAATGTAGATATCAATGAATTATGGAAAATGCTAAATCTCTCTCATAATCAAAGAGATCCCAACAAACTAAGAGATCCTTTCCACTAACTGAGAAATATTAAAAGCTCAAGAATACCCTGTGTTAAAGGTAATTGTATAAACTAGTACAATCTTTCTGAAGGGGATTTGTTTCTGTGAATCAACAACCTCAAAAAAAATTAAATCATTTGAGCCAAACATTCGATCTGAAGGAGTTAACGTTAAGGAAAAAATAGATAAAATTGTTTGCATACATTTACATACATGTATTACTATAGATGCCATGTATTAATATATGCCATAGACATCTGTAGTTTTTAAAAGCTCCCAGAGAATTCTTATGATCATCTACTTTTGGAACCATATCTCAGTGAATGAATATATGTATTGAAGGTACTAACATTTAGTTAGCAACTTTTGTGAGTGTGGCACAATAATGACACATAAATCATCATGTTTAACCAAAACACGTTAAAAGCTAATGTTTTAAAAAGATCTATATTCCTAAAATACTGATAATCAAAGCCTTAAAGGGAATTTTCACTGTTACACTCAGAAGCTCAATTAACAGAATTTATGTTCCTTTTTGTTTAAAGCAAAAAGAGACAAAATAAAAGAGTTATCTGGGCAAAGAATGATTCATCAATCAGGCAGCACTCTGAACTGTAAGAGGTTTGAAGAGCTTCATTCGCAGCAGTGTGGGCTGCAAGCTTCATGGGCTGAACACAGAAGGAAGACAAAGAAAACACATCTCATTGATTAGAGTGGAAAGACACTCGTTAGAGATTAGTTGGGTGGTTTCTGGTTGGCAAAATACCTAGTTTCCTTTTACTTTTTAAGTTAGGCTTTGGTTTGCTTAGACAGGAACTTAAACAGCTATAGAAACCCCAGCCTGGTAGCCTCCCAACTAAAAGTTTAACACTACAAAGACAATTTCTAGTTACCATCTCAAAATTTCACATTAATTTCTTTCATAAAAATAGGAGCTATCCACAAATTAGAAAAAAGTCACACTTAAGAATTCAGACTATCAAGTAAAAATTAATGGGAATAGGGAATTTGGGATATTTTTGTTATACTTACGAGTTGAGCATCTCAAATCCACAAATCCAAAATGCTCTAATAAGTGTTTGAGTGTCATGTCAGTTTCATATTTTGGAACATTTTGGATTTTAGATTTGGGATGCCTGACCTGTATGTACAGGGCTCAGTACTATCCATGGTTTCAGGTATCTACTAGGTGGCCTGCAGGACTATTGCGTATCAAATGCCCTCAAGTCAGCAACTCAGAACCTAAAGCACAAGAATACTATTGTTCTCAAAACTTCAAGATAGATACTATCTGGGGTGGAGGAGGGACTACTCTCTTTATAAAGAAGAGTATGTCCAAGAAGAAAGACAAAGAAAAATCAATTATATGACTATAATGGTGTTTACTTAGAAGCCTCTCAACATTTTACAGACCTGGTTCTAGAACCTAGAATCTTCTGATCAAAAAGATTATAACAGATATAATCTAGACTTGGCTATATTAGTTTCTGACTTTTCTGCTGCCTTCATTGATGACTGATAACTTTTAAAATATGATGCCTTTTACATCTAGAACTCCCTTGAGGAAAGGACAAAAAGATATCAAGAACCCTGAGTCACCTTTCCCTACAGTTTGGTTCTATAGTTCAGATTCATCTGACTTATACCAAGTGAAACAAACTTACCAGGCTAGAAGCTATGAGAGAAGTTCTCTCATCAATTCTTGCTGTATGATTTGCTTTTGGGCAAATCTAACCCATCTGAGAATTTAGAAGTCGACCAACAGCCTATTTCCTCTGTACTACTGTTTTACAATATTAGGGTTTAAAAAAAAAATTAGCAAAGCTGTAGCCACTTGATTAGCTGCAGGTCAGAAAGACAAACCCGGAATAGGTCATCCTATAGGAAATCTCCTCTATATAAAAATATACGTATAGAAATAAAATTGACTGACTTAAGTATTTTGCTAAAGTTAAAACAATAAAAAAATATATGCTTAATGAATAAATGACTAATCAAAAAGGTGCTCCTGAGCATCTAGTCAGCGCAAGGTGGCCTCAAGGTATTCAGAGTCTCCAACATCTATATGTTTCAAGCCAGAGACCTAGAGAACGCTTATTTAGTTAACAATAGTAATAATTAACATTTATTGAGCCATTACTTTATGCCAGGCACCATGCTAAAGACTCTTCACTCTTTATCCATATTTTACAGATGTGGAAAATTAGCATCTAAGTTACTATCCAAGGATGCACAGATCTTAAGTGACTGAGTCAGACCATACGCCTGCTTTATTCCACAGCTTATGCTCTCTAGGGTAATTCCAGAATTCATACAAACACCCCGATGCTAACTGCCCAGAGAAGTACTCAGAATCTTCAAGAGTGCCAAAAAAGCTTACATTTAAGTAGAGAAAAACTTTATATTTAGGTTGACTTATATTTGGAATAAATCTAATTCTAAAAATTCAATCATCAAATATATAATTTATAGTGAAAATTTACTAATGGTAGCTTAGAAGTTGCTAAAGTTTATGCATAAAGAATTAAGGCATAAAGATATTTAGAAGAGCTTAGTCCCACATAATGCATTCAGACCAGAGCCATTTCTGAAATGAGTAGGGTTCCAAGAGATCAGTATTATTGGGCAGAGGCCTCAACTATGCTTGAACCCAGAAGTTAGAGATTGCAGTGAGCTATGATAGCACCACTACACTCCAGCCTGGGAGACACACAGCAAAACCCCATCTATGAATGAATGAATGAATGAATGAGCGAGCGAGTGAACTTCTTTAAATCTACCACTTTAACAAAGAACTCAAGGATCCTCTCCTTTGTGAGATCTTTCCTGACTCTCTAGACACAATTCATTACTCCTTCCTGTGTGCTACTATTGAGTTTTACACATACTTCAGTTGTACTTACCACACTAATCAAAATTGAGTTTCACACAGCTCAAAATATTTCACACATTAACAGACTGACATCCTCACACTAACTTCAGAACACCAAATTCAATCTTTTAGGTATTACCTTATTAACAATAACTTTGAGTTACTGCATGAAGCTCTATTACTTCACAATGCTAGGAAATTGGGAGAAGAGGTATGAAGCCAGGCCTCCCTGTAGTTTAGGGGAACATGACACTACCCTGACCTATGATGAAAAAAAGTAATTCTTCCTACCCCATCCTCCAGTCCTGCTCTGGACAAAGCCTTAATCACATATATTTGGAAGCTGGGGGGTGGAAAAAGGTGAGGGTGAAGGAGAAAATGGAGTTGTAGTTCTAATATCCTAAAGTGTAGGTGTTTTCTTATCTCTTATCCTTGACTTATCACCAGAAGTCCCTGATTTCTCTCTTGGGACAGTGCAGGCCTACAAGTATTGCTGGGTTCTGTGCAGAAATCCTAGCTGATCAAATTAGTGAAAGGCACCCATTAAGCACCAAGCTCTTAATACCACAGTAGGATGAGAAAGACCCTTCCCCTCTCAACTTCCTATACCTACAATCCCAGTAGCAGGGCTCAAATTCCGGGGGCTGCCACCCCACCCCCAACAAGGAGATTGGACCCAAGATTGATTTGCTCAGCCCCAAAAATATCTAGAAATCCCATCCTTACACTTTTTTTTCCCCCACAAGACAGGGTCTCACTCTGTTGCCCAGGCTGGAGTACAGTAGTTCTACCATAGCTCACTGCAACCTCAAACACTTGAGCTCAAGCAGTCCTCTGCCTCAGCCTCCTAAATACCCAGGACTATATGCACACACCACCAAGCCTGGCTAATTTAAAAATTCTTTTTTGATAGAAATAGAGTCTCACTATGTTGCCTAGGCTGGTCTCGAACTCTTGGCCTCAAGCAATCCTCTGCCTCTGCCTCCCAAAGTGCTGGGATTACAGGCATCATCCTGATGCTTTTAATGTTATGCAGCAACTACGATTTCTGGTTCCAAAGGAGGTAACATGTCCAGGAACTAGAATTGAATACTTTATAATAATAAATTTTAGCTCTATGAAATGACTCTCCATACAAACACCCAAATACCTCCTACGCCTATGACATGTGGAATTTTTATTTTCAATCACATTTTGGGAGACATGTTATTATAGAGGAAATTAGGGTACTTCCTGTACTGTAATTATTAACTTATATTTCTACTTCACCTTCTAAATTATCAGCTTCCTAAAAGTAGGGTTGTTATCACTCTGTTTTCCAAATTTCATAGTAGTTGTTAACTAAACTTATTAGGGAAAAGGTGAGACAAGACTGAGGGAAAGACTGGGAACAAGATACAAAGAAATATGTGAACATCCTGGTATACACAACTTCAGATCCCATACCAGTATATTCTTAAGTGATATTTACTTTTTAAGAAATCCTGTCTTCCAGCCAGGTGCGGTGGCTCATGCCTATAATGTCAACACTTTGGAATGCCGAGGGAGGATTGCTTGAGCTCAGAAGTTCCAGACCAGCCTGGCAACACAGCAAAACTTCATCTCTACTAAAAAATTAAAAATAAAAATAAATCCTATCTTCCCTGAACAAATCCATAAAAACCAAGAATGAATATCAGTTGAGAAATTTTACTACTTTTACAATAAAATGAACTGTGTAACACTTTCTTCTTTCAGGCTCACCAGGGTATTAGAAGAAAGATGGCTATTTTTCAATCTTGGTAAATAACTTGAAGATGACAAGGGTAAAAAAGCTACATATATTTATAAAATCCCTAAGAAATAATAAGGCTAGAAGATTATGTACAATAGAAACTCTTTTTTTAATTTTTTTTTTTTTTGAGACAGAGTTTTGCTCTGTCACCCAGGCTGGAGTGCAGTGGCGCAATCTAGGCTCACTGCAACGTCTGCCTCCCAGATTAGAGCGATTCTCCCACCTCAGCCTCCCAAGTAGCTGGGATTACAGGTGTTAAGTCACCATGCCCAGCTAATTTTTTCTTATTTTAAGTAGAGATGGGACTTCACCATGTTAGTCAGGCTGGTCTCGAACTCCTGAATTCAAGTGATCTGCCCACCTCAGCCTTCCAAAGTGCTGGGATTACAGGCGTGAGCCACTCTGCCTCCTGCCTGGTCTCTTTTTTTTTAAGACAGAGTCTCTCTCCGTCACCAGGCTGGAGTGCAGTGGCGCCATCTCGACTCACTGAAACCTCCTTCTCCTGGTTCAAGCAATTCTCCTGCCTCAGCCTCCTGAGTAGCTGGGACTACAGGTGTGCAGCACCACGCCCAGCTAATTTTTGTATTTTTAGTGGAGACGGGGTTTCACCATGTTGGCCAGGATGGTCTTGACCTCGGGATCCACCTGCCCTGCCTTCCCAAAGTACTGGGATTACAGACGTGAGCCACCGTGCCCGGCCCTCTTTTTAAACATCTTTTTTATTTCAATAGCTTTTGGAGTACAAGTGGTTTTGGGTTACATGGATGAACTGTATAGTAGTGAAATCTGAGATTTTACTACACCCATCACCCAACTAGTGTACACTGTACCCAATATCATTTTTTAAATCCCTCACCACGCTCTTCCTATCCTTCCTGCTTCTGAATCTCCAAAGTCTACGTTACTACTCTGTATGCCCATGGCTTAGCTTCCACTTGTAAGAACATATGGTATTCGGTTTTCCATTCCTGAGATACTTTACTTAGAATAATGGCCTCCAGCTCCATCCAAACTGCTGCAAAAAAATATCATTTCATTCTTTTTTATGGCTGAGTGGTATTACGTGGCGTATTTATACCTGTATAGAATAGAAACTCTTAAAATAATCCTCTAATAGCTTTTACAGATGAGCAAGTAGGATCAGAATCATCAAATTCAACATCTCAGTGACAACAGAAGTTTCTAGAAGTCTCTACTCATACTGATTTTCCTACTTAAATTGCTAGACCCATCTCAACTTGAAACATTAGTTTAGGGAGAAGTCAGAAGAATGAAAAGAAATCTAATAAGTAATCCTACCAAAGATACCAAATTCAGTCCATAAACATTAAATTGGAAAAGTTCA
This sequence comes from Cebus imitator, assembly GCF_001604975.1. NCBI lineage: Eukaryota > Metazoa > Chordata > Mammalia > Primates > Cebidae > Cebus > Cebus imitator. The sequence goes on along the minus strand of NW_016107398.1, from coordinate 6,758,484 downwards.
ATTTGCGAGTAAAATATTACAAGAATAAAACATAAGATATTAAATTACTGGACTATAGTCACTTTACATCCTAAGTATGAGAGTCTAGAATACCAAGTTTGGCACATATATAGGAGATCATTTTTATCACCTAGTCACAAAACTACAATTTTTTGGAATAAAGTTGTGTAAACCATTGTGGCAATGTAAGTCCAAAAGCATTTTTTTTTCAAATTACATAAGTAACAAAAAAATTTTTAATCCTATGTTTCAAGATCCAATAAAAGTTAATTAGTCCTGTAAAAGAGAACACAAAATCCTCCCCAAATGAAGGAGAGGGAAAAGACAGGCAAAGAGAGAGAGAGAGAGAGAGAGAGAGAGAGAGAGAGAGAGAGAGAGAGAGAGAGAGACAGACACAAGACTTCTGAAAACCCAGCCAAAGATACGGTACAAATATGGAAAAGCTAAAGGCACAAAGATGTTCACTACAGCAATATGTACAATAAACTCAGTCTGACCAAGCTAACAGTAACTCACTCAATAAGAAAACATTGTTAGAAATGGGAAACATTTACACTATTAACTGAAAAAAGAAAGGCACCAATTAGAAAAGAAATTATCACAACTTTGTCAAAAAAAAATCCGTATATGAAAAAGGACTAAAAGGCACATATACCAACATGATAACCACAGTTATGTTAAGTTCATGAAACTGAGTGTAACTCTTTACATTCAATAATAATAAAAGTTATAAACAAATAAGTTGTCTAAATTATCTATAATGTGGTGATCTTTTCAATGTGAAGTTTTCTAAAGAAAATAAAATTATATTTTACATTTAATTTACCACAATCTTTCTTTTTCTATTTCAATTTCTACTAAAATATTTGAGCACTAAATTCAATATATGAACTAAGTTTTTACCATATCACAAAAAGTAAGAATTAACATTACCTTATTCTCTGCTCATAAAAATAATTAGTGGGCAATCTACTAGTTAAGAAACTCAAGGTAAATGAGTCATCAAATTAATTGGTTTCATAAATCTAAAGTATCAGAATAGGACTTTAATAACCATCCTCTGCATCATCAGTATACTTATCAGAAGTGCAATTAGTAAAACATGACATGACCCTACACTCAAAAAGGCTATAAAAATAAAGTTTTTTTGGTTTTTTTTTTTTTACAGTGTAACATATAAAAATAAACCTTTGGCCCTCAACAAAGGAAACAAAGTTTGCTGTTGCCCTCAATCTATACTAGAAACAGAGCCTAAGTCTAGGCTATCACTTAGATCACTGTCCCTCCAATTGAAATTTGATCTCAATCTCAATGTTGGGGGTGGGGCCAAATGGGAGATGTTGTTGTGGGGGGAGGTGGTCAGAAACCTCATGAATAAATTAATACTCTTCCTCAGGCATGCTTCAGTTCTCATCCTATTCGTTTCCCCAAGGGCTGGTTGTTAAAAAGAGCCAGGGCACCTCCTTCCACCCTTTTCTCCTCTTTCATGTGCACAAGCTGGCTCCTCTTTGTCTTCTGCCATGAATGGAAGTAGCCTAAGGCCCTCACTAGAAGCAGATCATGGTGCCATACTTCTTGTACAGCTGGCAAAACTGTGTGATAAATCAAACTCTTTATAAATTACCTAGCCTCAGGTATTCCTATATAGCAACACAAAACAGACAAGGCAGTCAACTCATCAATAATAAGAATCAGTCTCATGATCAACTTCCCTCTAGAAGGGTTTTTTAATCTTTCTTGCAAATTAGAACACATTATCCCCAAAATGTACAGACCTGATGTCAGGAAGAAATAAAATTCTTAATGAACAATACTGCCAAATCAGATAAAGGATGTTGTAATAAGTCTTTTGACTAGTTACAAAAGCATCAAAAATGGTCAAAAAATAACCTTAAGTAAGGTTGTAAAGAGCTTTTAATTCATCACTCCCAAACTCACAACAAGAAAAAAAAAGGGGGGAAAAACTGATAATCAACAACTCTTCTTAGTGCCATCACAGAATTGAGGTCAGAGGGCAAACTGCTGCTCTAAAAACTGGAGAGACAGACAAGCAAGTGTGTGGGAAACAGAGGCGCAGGAATGCAAGCTCTCAAATGAAGCCAGCATCAGTAGGAACACCTTAAACAGCAATTGTAGACTAGCTTGAGAGTTAAAAACTGCAAGGGGAACACTCTTAGAAGGGTCCCTATACTTTCTTGAGTTTTACCTCCAGGAGCCCTACCAGGTTCTCATGGTAAAGGTCTGAAAAAATCCCCTCCTGCTTGCAGCAGGGGAAGAAAAAACCCATTTTGAAATATGCCAAGGGCTTTCTGTTTCTCTTAAAAGACATTCCAGAAAATGAAACTATTTTACCAGAATCTAACCATCTGGGCTTTTAGATTGCCTAACCTACTAGGATTTTACAGTGCCTAACCAACCTGAGGGAAGGGAAATACCGAACTCCAGCCCCATTTATCCTTTGACAGGGAAAAAGAGATAGATATCCAACTCAGGCTCACAGTTGGTAGAGGGCAGAGGGATGAGGGGGAAAGTTCTATAGTCCTGAGTTCTATAATCCTGAAATCTAATTACAGAACTACAGAACTTTCAACCGCATCCCTCTACCCTTACCACCACATCAATACAGCTCTTGTACAACACAAGATTACAACTTAAAAACCTGCAAGCCTCAGACCCCATTTAAGAATTGTTTACAAAAACACAAAGACAACAGGGCAGATAAAAGCAAAGACATTTTAGCCTCTGATAGTGACAGTGGTGGCTTTCTGGTACAGGGAGGCCACAGGGAGAAAGCAGACAGCCCCCTCCTCCCCTCCAACAGCCTGCTGCCCTCAGTGCAGCGCAGTCAGGCAGAGGGGGGCCCGATGCAGAGCTGAGGCTGAGCTCAGGGACCTGGGGCAGGAAGTGGGAGCAGTGCCCACTTCAGGGACTGGTCAGTGACACAGCCACTGCACTCACCTTGCTGAGGGTGCCAGGTTCCTGGGCCTCAGGAGGAGGCTCTGTGCAGGGCCACCTGGGGCCATGTCCCCAGGGTTCACCCCATATCAGGCAACTGCCGAGCCTGCCACTCCCAACAGTCATATCACAGAGTGATCTGCTCTGCTCAGGCCACCCCTGAGTGCCAGGACAACTGGGGTAGCCCCTGGCGATGTTACCCCTGCCCTGATGCCAGCCCAGGCCCAGCAAGGATCTGGAGTCCCCACCCCAAGCTGCAGGGGGCACAGCCAGGGCTTCATGCTCCACAGTTCCAGTAAGAGCCAGGAGCAGGCAGCAGCCCAAGCCACCTAAGCCTGGGTGGTAGACCCAGGCTTCCATGTGCTCTTGGTGACTGGGAGCAGGCAGGAGCCCTGTTCCCCCACCCCATGTAGCTGCAGCTACCCAGGTCAAGATTGTGGACCCAGGCTTCCGTGTGCTCTTGGGGGCTCAGAAAGGCTCCCCTGGCCCCTGCAGACTCGGAAATGCCTGTTACCACTGCCAGTTCCTGCTGCCACTTCCCGCATCAGCTCCAATCTGGGAGGTTCTCAGAGCAGGGTTGGAGACAAGCCTAGACACCATCACAGCCCAGTAGGGTATGCGCATGCTCAGGCATGACTCCTCCCCTCTGGGGAAGCTGAGGTAGGCGAGCCACTCCGCGCTGGCCTGCAGGTGCCAGGCACAAGCAGCTTGGGCGCCATGGAAGGTGGCAGGAGGCAGAGAGGCTCCTGGATAGAAGGGGGCAGGTCCCCCGTAAGACCCCACCTTCAGGCCAGGGAGGGCCTGAAGGTTCGGGGGCCAGGCTGCTAGACCCACAGACTGGAATGGGGACTTGTGGTGCTTTTTTCCAGCCCACCCATGGCCACCAATGTATCAACTGGCACATACCTCCTCCCCTCTGAGGTCCATAAAAGCCCCGGGATCAGCCACAGCAGGGGAAAGGACAGCTAGATAGCCAGATGACCAGCTGCAGAGAGAAGGTATCCTCTCAGCTGAGTGCTGGGAAATCAATGGGAACCTGCCTAAAAGAGGAGCCACCCACTCCAGGGCCTCCTCTCTGCTGAGAGCTGAACACTGGATGAGATGACCTGCCTACAGAGAGGGGCTGCCCCCTGCAGGTCTCCTCTGAGCTGTTCTAACATTCAATAAAGCTTGTCTTAGTTTTGCTCACCCTCCACTTGTCTATATACCTCATGCTTCCTGGACATACGGCAAGAACTAGGGCAAAGGTGCTGGCAGCCACAGAGGTTTCTAGCCAGAAAAGCAACACCCTAAATATCCCGCAATATTTGCTTCTGATACCACAGCCTGAGTAAACATGGCCTGACTTCTAAACAGATAAACATAAAACCTCACACTAAACGCCTATTTACCTCAGTTCCTTTTACCTGATACATTCTGACTGGCTATGAAAAAAAATTATGAGGCATTGTAAAGGCAAAAAATACAATCTGAAGAAACAAAACAAGCCTTGAAAACAGACTCAGATGTGGCAGGAATTTTTATCAGGAATTATCAAATTACCCAGGAATTTTTAAATTTTTAAAATATGTTTTGAGACAGGGTCTCACTGTTACCCAGTCTGGAGTGCAGTGGTGATCCACAGCTCACTGTAGCCTTGAACTCCTAGGCACAAGCGATCTTCCTGCCACAGCTTCCCAAGCAGGTAGGACTACAAGTATATGTCACCATGCCCAGCTAAGTTCCTTTTTTTAAGACCAGCCTGGGCAACATTGGAGATCCTGTCTCTACATTTTTTTTAATTAGCTAGGCACAGTAGCACACACCTGTAGTCCTAGCTACTGGAGAGGCTGAGGAGGGAGGATCACTTCAACCCAGGAGTTCAAGGCTGTAGTGGGTTATGATCACGCTACTACTGCATTCCAGCCAAGGTGACAGAGTGACATCCTGTGGAAAGAAAGGAAGAGGAAAGAGAAACAAAAAATAGTGAAGGGGGGAGGTGAGGAAGAGGAGTGTACAAATCAATAATACTATAACAGGAAAGAATGTCTTTAGTGACACCAAACCAAGAAGTTCAGAGAACACCTAGCGAGATAAATACCAAAATATTTACATATAGACAAATGATAGCAAAACTACAGAAAATCAGACAAAGAGAAAACTAAATCAAAAGAAAAACTTTAATCTTTTACTTATTAATACCAGTAAGATATCTTGAAAGACACGAGAGGTAAAGAAAAAAAATCCACACACACAAAAAACACCTTGTCCACAGAGAAATAAAGAATTAGATCAAACTTTGTCTTCAGAAACCATGCAAGCAAGAAGAGTGAAGTGAAATATTTAGTGTTTTTTTTTTTTTTTTTTTTTTAAAAAAAAAAGTCCTTTCGGTTGGAACTGCCATCTTCCAGTAATTCACAAAATGACGAACACAAAGGAAAAGAGGAAAGGCACGTGATATATATTCTCTAGGTCTTTTAGTAAACATGGAGTTGTTCCTTCAACCAGGCATATGCAAATCTATAAGAAAGGTGATATTGTAGACATCAAGGGAATGGGAAATGTTCAAAAAGGAATGCCCCACATGTGTTACCATGGCAAAATTGGAAGAGTCTACAATGTTACCCAGCAGGCTGTTGGCACTGTTGTAAACAAACAAATTAAGGGCAAGATTCTTGCCAAGAGAATTAATGTGTATATTGAGCACATTAAGCACTCTAAGAGCCAAGATAAGAGCCAAGATAGCTTCCTGTAATGTGTAAAGGAAAATGATCAGAAAAAGAAAGAAGCCAAAGAGGAAGGTTCCTGGGTTCAACTGAAGCACCAGCCTGCTCCACCCAGGTAAGCACACTTCGTGAGAACCAATGGGAAGGAGCCTGAGCTGCTGGAACCTATTCCTTTGAATTTATAGTATAATAGGTGTTTTAAAAATAAATAAAAGACTTCTGAAGTGGCCAGGCACAGTGGCTCATGCCTAAAATCCCAGCACTTTGAGAAGCCAAGGCAGGAGGATCATGAGGTCAGGAGTTCAAGATCGACCTGATTAATATGGTCAAACCCTGTCTCTACTAAAAATTACAAAAACTTAGCCAGGCATGGTGGCACACACCTGTAGTCCCAGCTACTCAGGAGCCTGAGGCAGGAGGATCACTTGAACCTAAGAGATGGAGACTGCAGTGAGCCGAGATCACACCACTGCACTCTAGCATGGGTGACAAAGTGAGACTCAGTCTCAAAAATAACATAACATATACCGCTAGACAAAAAAAAAAAAAAAAAAAACTAGAATTCCTGTAGAATCCCAGCAAAATCACCCTTCAAAAGAAGAAATGAAGACTTTCTCAAATAAAACCTGGGAGAAATGAAACCCAATAGACACGACTTGCAAGAAATGTTAACAGAAGTTATTCAGAAACAAGGAAAATAATGTAGATCAGAAATATGTATTACAAAAAGAAAGGAAGAGGGTAGAGAAAAAATAAAGGTAAAATTAAATATTTTGTTTTTCTGATCCTTAATTTATCTAACAGATAACAACTTGTTCAAAATAACAATAGTAACAATATATTTAGTGACTGTAAATTATGGAAAAGTAAAACAAAAGGAAAGTTAAAAGGAATGGGAAAAAGGAATTGACAATACCGCGGTAAAAGGTACTTGCACTACACATGAAGTGGGGTATAGAGTTATTTAAAAAGTGAACTTGGATTAGTTTAACTATGTAATTATTGCAAACTCTGGGGCAACCACTAAAAAGTAATTTTATTATTTATTTGTTGAGACAGAGTCTCACTCTGTCACCCAGGCTAGAATGCAGTAGTGCGATTTCGGCTGACTGCAACCTCCATCTCCCAGGTTCAAACAATTCTTGTCTCAACCTCGGACCACCATGCCAAGCTAATTTTTGTATTTTTAGTAGAGATGGGATTTTACCATGTTGGTCAGGCTGGTCGGGAACTCCTGACCTCAGGTGATTCACCCTCCTCAGCCTCCCAAAGTGCTGGGATTATAGGCGTGAGCCACCAGGCTCAGCCTAAAAAATAATTTTAAATAAGTATAATTGATATTCTAAAATAGGAAACAAAATGGAATCATAGGCCAGGTGCAGTCGCTCAAGCCTGTTCTTTGGGAGGCTGAGGTGGGCAGATCACCTGAGGTTGGGAGTTTGAGACAAGCCTGACCAACATGGTGAAACCCTGTCTCTAAAAAAATTAATTAATTAATTAATTAAACAAAATGGAATCATATAAAATGCTCAAATAAAATGAAGGCAGAAATACAGTGAAATACAAAAAAAGAAAGAACAAGGACAATGAGTACAAAACAGTTATAAATACAGTAGATATTAATCCAACTATATCAATAATTAGCTTAAACATTGTGGTCTAAATACACCTGTTAAAATATACATGTTGTCAAGAATAAATCTAAAGAGAACACCCTACTATACAATGTCTACAAAAATCCCACTCTAAAGACGAAGACAGATTAAAAGTAAAGAGATGGAGAAAGATAGGCTATGCTAAACCTAATCAAAAGAAACTTGGAATGGCTACATTAATTTCAGACAGAGCAAGCTTCAGGCCAAGAAAAATTATCAGTGACAGAGGGGCATTACATAATAACAGGTGGTCAATCTGTTACTATTCACCAAGAAGACATAATTATCTTTATATGTATGCACCTAACAAGAGTGTCAAAATATATAAGGTACAATAAAAACTGATAGAACTACAAGGAGAAACACATGAATTCATTATTATAGTTGGAGCTTCAACAACCCTCTATCAGTAATCGACAGATGCAGAAAATCAGGAAAGTATCGTAGAGTTAACGACACCATCAACTGGATCTAACTGACATTTATAGAACACTTCATCCAGCAACAGCAGTATACACATTCTTCTGAAATCCGCAGGGAACATTTCACAAACTTAGACTACAAAATATACCTTAACAAGTTTAAAAGAATAGACACCATACAAATAGACACACCACAGTGGAATTAAACTAGTTAAACAAAAAAATTGCTGGAAAATCTCAAAATATTTGGAGATGTTTAAACAGCTCACTTACAAATAACTCACAGGACAAAAACATAGTCTTGAGAAATTACAAAGTATTTTAAACTAAGTGTACATGAAAATAAAACACCAAAATTTATGGCCGGGTGCAGTGGCTCATGCATGTAATCCCAGAACTTTGAGAGGCCAAGGCAGAAGGATCACCTGAGGCTAGGAGTTCCAGACCAGCCTGGGCAACATAATGAGATCCCATTTCAAAAATAAACAAATAAAAAAATAATTGTGGGATGCAGTAAAGCAGGACTAGGAGATTAATTTATAGCACTGAATATATTTGTTAAAAAAAAAAGAAAGATAAAATTAATCATCTAAGCTTTTAATTTAGGAAAATACATAATGAACAAACTAAATCCAAATGAAGCAGAAGAAAGTAATAAAAATCAGAGCAAAAATCAGCAAAATTCAAAATAGGAAAATAAAGAAAATCAACAAAACTCAAATCTGGTTCTATGCTTTTAAATTTGATAACTTAGGTGAAATGGACCAATCCCTTAAAAGACACAATCTACCAAAATTCACACAAGAAGAAACAGATAATCTGAATAAGCCTAAGTCAATTTTTAAAAACTGAATAAATAATTAATAACCTTCCAAAATAGGAAGCACTACACTCAGATAATTCACTCATGAATTCCAAATATTTAAGGAACAAATGATACCAATATTCTACAATCTGTAGAAGCAGAGTGAGCACTTCCTAACTCATTCTCAGAAGACAACATTACCCAGAATAAGCCCAGGTAACACCCTTACAAGAAAGGAAAATTACAGACCAGTATCTTTCATGAACACAGAGGCAAATGTTCTCAAAAATCTTAGCCAATCATATTATACACCACAACCAAGTAAAGTATATTCCAAGTATACAAGATAGGTTCAATATTTGAAAATCAATCAATGCAATCCAGGAAACCAAAACAAATCATATAATCAGATCATATCAGTAGATGCATTAAAAGTATTTGATAAAATCCTACATCAATTAATAAATATTCCTAGCAAACTAGAAATAGAGGATTTCCTTCACTTGATAAATAAAATTTACAAAAATCTTACAGCAAACACCATACCTAATGGTGAGAAACCAGAAGCTTTCCCCCTAAGATCAGGAACAAGGCAAGGATTTCCCTTCTTACCACTCCTATTCAACATCATGCTGGACATCCTAGCTAATGCAATCAGACAAGAAAAGGACATAAAAGGTATACAAATTGGTAAGGAAGAAATAAAACTCTTTGTTTGCAGATGACATGATCAACTATGTAAAAATAAATAAATAAATAAAATCCCAAAGTACTGATCAACAAACTCCTGGAAATAATAAGCAAGTATAACAGATTACAAGATAAAAGGGGGACATAAGGGAATTCTCTGCACTTTCTTTTCAATTTCACTGTAAACTAAAACTGCCCCAAGAAATAAAATATATTTTTTTAAAAAATAAATTAAACAACTTTCCAATTAAACAACTTCCACAGTAATACATTAATTCAGTACAGGTGCTCAAGAAAAATGTGTTCAGCCGGGCACCGTGGCTCACGCCTGTAATCCCACCACTTTGGGAGGCAGGCGGATCACAAGGTCAGGTGTTTGAGACCAGCCTGACCAATGTAGTGAAACTCCGTCTCTACTAAAAATACAAAAATTAGCTAGGCATGGTGGTGAGTGCCTGTAATCACAGTACTCAGGAGGCTGAGGCAGGAGAATCACCTGAACCTGGGAGGCAGAGGTTGTGGTGAGCCAAGATCATGCCACTGCACTCTAGCCTGGGCAACAGGGTGAGACTTCGTCTCAAAAAAAAAAAGAGAGAGAGAAAAGAAAAAATATGTGTTTGAGTGTTTGACATGGTTTTCCTCCTTTGTTTCCTTTTTTCCCCAACGGGGCTACAGGGTTGCTGGAGGAGCCAGGGAGAATATCTCTAATTTCTCAAACATCTATGAGTCCAACAAAACACAACATGGAAAGTGAAGACTACACATCATAAAAGTGAATAATTCAAACACATCCATACCATATTTTTTAAATCTTTACCAACACATAATTCGCTGAAACTAGAAAATATTTCTTCTAAGTTGGAGGAGCCTTATTTTCCTGATAATATGAGTATATCAATTCCAAAGACTAAAACAAGAAGGAAAAGTCCAAGAAAGAGAGTTTAATCCAGGCTTGGATGATCAGCCACCATGATCCTAGAAATGAAGAAAAAAAGAAAATCTTCTCAAGAATCATCAAAATAGCCCACACCAAAAGGTCAAGTTACTCTTTCTAAGTAACTCCTTAATATTTGTTTCTTTAACATTAAGAAAATATAGCAGCCAGGCACAGTGGCTCACTTCTGTAATCCCAGCACTTTGGGAGCCTGAGGCGGGGAAATTGCTTGAGCACAGGAGTTCAAGATCAGCCTGGGCCATATGGTAAAATTCTGTCTCTACAAAAAAATATAAAAAAGTAGGCCAGGCGTGGTGGTGTGCACCTGCAGTCCCAGCAACTCTGGAGGCTGGGGTGGGAGGATCACCTGAGCCAAGGAGGTTGAGGCTGCAGTGAGCCATGACTATGGCAATGCACTCCATCCTAGGCAATGGAGTGAAGGCCCTGTCTGGAAGAAAGCTGGGAAGTTGGGAAGTTGGGAGAAAGGGAGGGAAGGAGGGAAGGAAGGAGGGACAGACGGACGGACAGACAGACCGACATTCTTCTACTTTTTTAATTGACTAGAATAGAAATGTGAATAGAAATATGATAGATGCATATCTTTTTATTATTGTAATTATAGCATCTATTTAATTTATATATTCTGTCTGTTTTAATATATTTTTTTCAGGTATTGCTAGAGTGTTACTGCTAATTCTATATTCTATTGCATCTTCTAAAATTAATCAAATAAATTACCATTGTTATAACAACTAGTGAGAGTCTCTGAATTGCCCAAATATCCACTATGAAAACACTTAGTACAATTTTTGTGTAATGGAAGGGCAACATAAAGGAAGATCCTTAACTCAAAGTGGTGAGAGAATCCCATCAACCCCTCTATACGGTTTTGAATTTCTTCCATATGGAATGAATAAAAATCCTCTTTTCTCCTATTTCAGTAACTTTTGTCCAGATCAAAAAATACTGGTTCAACCTATATTTATACTTATCAATATGTAGACACTGTTCGTTTGTACCTTCAAAGAATAAGCACATAGACAACCACAGTGGGTTTTGGTAGTACGAAGGAATTTCCCTTTTCAGCACCCACAGTATCTCTATGAAGTAATTATTACATACTTTCAACATGATTCAAAGAAAGAATTCAAATATAATACTACAGTGACCTATTCAAAACATAAAGAAAATTCAATAGTACATGAATCACTTATACCTAGAACTCTAACACCATGCTCCACCTCACAGTATGATTACCATTCTCTAGTAAGAATTTTTCTAAGATCTCTTGACCACAAGAATGACATGACAGACAAGCGTGGACAATGAAGGCAAAACTGTCTCATATTCACATCCTCATATTCACATCAGGAAAAGTTATTTCATTTTGTGAACTCAGCCTGAGAGTGTAGCAGTTTTCTAACTTCAAGTGACCTGAAAAATGCTCCTCTTCCAAATATACTATTCAAGTTGAAAACCAAAATGGTAAGTCAGAGAGATCAGGGCAAACAGCATGTTTACTTAATGTCTTCATTAATGATCTTCACCCAAATAAACAAATTAATTTATGCATGCTACATTCACAAGTTAGAGCCTATCTGATTAGCACTTAAAGCATTCTCCAGTCTCTCTTTACTCTGTGACTCCAACAAAACTAATATTAATATCGTATATAGCAGGCACTCAACAATTACAGAACATTAGAATCTGAGAACTAGAAATATGTTAAAGATCATTTGGTTTACTCTTCTTCTCTTCCTCAGGCCTCATGAGGAAAATAATTCCCTCCATGAGGGAAACTGAAACCAACCCAATAGTCCCATAGACGGTTCTTTTGGCACAAAAGTATCAAAGAACTGAAACCAGGTCACCCCACCAGATGCCAGATGCCTCATTCACCATGATTGCTTCCTTGCCCCTCCCAAGTTCCTGTTTTCTTACACACTGTTATATTTCTTCCCTGCTAAATAAACCCTGGTTATAGTCAGTCAAGGAGATGGAATTGAGACTGAGCTCCCATTTTCTCAGCTGTTGCACCTAACTAAAGCTTTCTTCCTTGGCAATACTTGTTGTCTCAGTGATTGGCTTTCTATGCAGCAAGCAGCAGAACCTAGACTGAACTCCTGGTGTTTCAGAAAAATACTAATAGCTGAAGAAGATAGTAACTTTCTTAAGCTAGTTAAAAATAGAGCAAAACTAAGGTACTCTGAGTTCCAGACTGGTTTTCTTTCTACTATACCATGCTGTTGTCAAGAACTCTGAAGAACCTAAGATTTTACCCTACATGCAAGCTAACACCAGTCTGCCATAGTTTCATGGACACTGAGAGTGAACACCATTTACCTATATACAGTTGGGACACTGAGGATTGAAACTACATGCCCCCTATACTGAATTAAGTAAGTGTCCTCCCAAAATTTATAACTGCTGGAAATATGGTCTTTGCAGATAAAATCAAGTTGATATAATGTCATTTTGGATTACAATGAGCCCTAATACATGACTGGGTATACTTTTAAGAAGAAAATTTGAACACAGACACACACAGAGGGAAGATGTCATATGAATACTGAGGTAGAGATGAGAGTTATGCTGCCACAAGTCAAGAAACACCAAGGATTTCTGGCATCCACCATAAATAAGCTAGGAGGAAAGGATTCTTACCTAGAGCCTTCAGAGAGAATGTGGCCCTGCCAACACCTTGATTTCAGACAGCTAACCTCTAAACTGTGAAAGAATAAACTTCTGTTATATTAAGCCACCCAGTTTATGGTGCTTTGCTACAGCAGCCCTAATACACTCACACACACAGCTTTCTATGCACATTAATGTGACTTTACCAGTCCACTGTCTTAATTAGCATAACTGCTACTCTAGGAGACTTGCAGAAATATAATGTGATTGTTCCTTATAGACCTTCTGGAGAGACCCATCAACCTTTCAGTAGTTTTCAAAATCTTTATCTTACTGTTTCCACCAAAGCTAAACTGTTTTATCATGATATCTACCCAATCCTAATCAAGCCCCATTGCCACCACTAAAAGTTCCAAATTAAACCAAACTTCAAATTCTCAAATTCTGACCTCTTTAAGACACTGCCAAAGATCTTTCAAGGCGGTGTTCTCCCTTACCACAATAAGAAGTAAACTCAGCTTTGTTTTATCAATAGGATGTATTAGTTGTATCTGGTAAGCTAGTATCAGATAATACTGGCAGAAGTTATGACATTCTTAGGTCAGAAACAAAGAACAGTTTACTATTCACAACAGTAACATAGACAGGGTACCACATTTTGTACTGGTTCCTCAGGCTCTAACTCCTAAAGGCCAATAAAAGGAAAACCAAGTGCACATACTATGGGTTGCATCACAGGACAAGAAAACCTGAGCTTATGAAACGCCAATCTTTAAAAGGAGCTACAAGCAAATATGCCCAACATTTTCCCCAGAGAGATTATCTTAATTATCCTGCACAGCAAAGAAATGTGCCATCTGTCCTAACGGAAGCACTATTTATATCTTCCTAGGCTGTTTGCTAAACAGATTTCTTTGAAAAAGATAACCCCCAACAAAAGCTATCAATACTCTGCTCAGCAAATGTGCAGAAACAGAAGAGACCCATAAGACTGAAGAGAAATGTCTCCCAATACCTATTTCCTTTGTCCTAAAAGACTATAAAGATTTTTAGAGAATCAAGATAAAATTGCAACAATATGATGAGAAGATGTTTCCAGAGAAAACATATAGAGCAAAAACATATACTTTCTTCTCTCAATAATCTGTATAAACTAAAACCACTTCAACTAAGTCACAATCTTATAACAAGCCTATATATCAAATATCCAAAAATAAATACTTATGTTTGGATCCTATTTTCATTTTAAAATGTTCCATTTCCAGAAAAGTATCTTGTTTTTATTTTAATTTTATTTTTTTAACATTTTAAAATATAATGTTATTTTATTGTTTTATTTTTTGGCTGTTTCTCACTGTGAATCAAATTGTATCACTAATTTCCAAAGCCTGGCAGCGTTCACGAAATAGAAGAAACCAGTAGTTTTAAACCACACCAATTATACCTGACTGTAATATGGACCTTAATGCCTTTTTTTGGTAAATAAGAAAATAAAGACACAGAGAGGTGAGACGGTAAGCTTTTACTCATACAGCTATTTGGAGACACTGCAGTGTAGGGTTCATTTTACTCATCATTCTTTCTCTCTCTTTATCCTGGGATCATTGCTTAACCTAACAGGTAAGATAAAGTTAAATTATTCAATTTAATATTCTTTACAAAACTCAGTTTTTGTTTATTTCTTTTGCAGTTAATTTTAAGCTAAAACAGGCTATTATTTAAATGGTACAAGATAGGATCTCAATTTTCAAATATGGAAAAATGCTAATATTGAATATGTAGCTAGAAAAATACAAACTTTTTATTTTGTAACAACCTCAAAATTTTGGGGGGGAATTAAAGTATATTAAATTTAAATATGACTTTAATTTTCATAAATACTTTAGATAAATATTGACCTTAGAATTCTGGTTCAAAATCTAAATACCCTAAAATCATGAGGATATCATGACTTCTGAGCACAGCATTATCTTTGACTCTGTGCTGCATTTGCCCATTGAACAAATAACTATTCTCTTTCAGAAATATCTCTAAAATGCTCTGACTCTGCCTAAAATGTTTTGCCTATTTAAGAAATGTTCTCTGACTGGGCACAGTGCCTCACGTCTATAATTCCAGCACTTCAGGAGGCTGAGGCGAGCAGACTGCTTGAGCCAAGAAGTTCGAGACCAGCCTGGCCAACATGGCAAAACCTCATCTCTTCTAAAAATACAAAAATTTGCCCCGGCAAGGTGATGCACATCTATAATCCCAGCTACCTGGGAGGCTGAGGCATGAGAACTGCTTGAACCCAGGAGGCGGAGGTTGCAGTAAGTGGAGATTAAGCCACTGCACTCCAGCCTGAGTAACAGTGAGATTTGGTTTCAAAAAAAAAAGTTTTTAAAAAATGTTTTCTGAAAACGCAATACGGGAGGCCATTTATCTAGAGAGATACTATGAAAGTTGCATAACTGACCTAAAAATGTTCAGAAACAAGAGAACAGTTTAAAGTTGCAGTAAGTCTTTTAGTGTCCAGGCTTAAAAACTAGAGTCTAAACCATCCAACTTTTTCTGAGTCAGAGCATAATACTTTCTCAAGACCTTTTTATTTCTATAACAAATAATGAGCTACAGTTTCCTTATAAATATTCAAATAGGTTCTCAAGCTACTTTTTGAGGTCATTAATTTCCCCAAGGCAGAAAGATAGTTTCCATCACTTTCATCCTATTCATTCAAGAAAGTTTAAATTGACTTTTTCATGCCCAAACTTTACTCCTTTAAGTATGTTTTTAAGATAGGAGAATTCTAATTTACTTGACTTTTATAGATGACTTTTGAAGCTACCTATATGAAGCTTAACGATATAAATCTACTTTTATATTTCTGATCTACCACTATATTCAAGAAAGCTACCTATTATCTCTAAAATCAGAAAACACCACAAGTTCCGATATATTCCCTTTCTAATAATTTTACATCATATCTCATGTTATATTCAAAATATCCATCAATTCCAAGTCTCTTCCCCTAGCCACAATGTCTGTTAAATTGTGTTCTAGTTATTATTTAAAAACATTTTTAAAAACAAATGCAACCATGGCCTAAAAGGCAACAGTTAAATCATTACAGCCCTTTAACATCAGCAGCAACAAAAAGTAACTTCTATTAATAAAAAATATATGGGGTTTGGGGATGAAGAGAGGTTGATTAATGGGTACAAACATACACTTAGAAGAAATAAGACCTGGTGTTCAGTAGATCAGTAGGGAGTTAACATTAGTTGATTGTACATTTCAAAATAGCTAGAAGAAAATAATTAAAATGTTCTTAATGTAAAGAAAAAACTAAATATTTAAGGTAACAGATATTCTAATTACCCTGATTTGGTTGCATAAAGGTATCAAATTATCACATGTACCCTGAAAACATGTACATCTAATATGTATCAATGTAAAAAAATTTTTTAAACACAGAATCACATTTTTGTTTTTTAAATATGACTGCAGCAGTTTTATGATCATCAAAAACTAGAAACTGCCTAAATATGCATAAACAGTTAAATGAATAAATTAATTATGGTATATCCATACAGTGGAACACTACTCGGCAATTAAAAAAAAANAAAAAAAAAAAAAAAAAAAAAACCATACTACTGATAAACAGCTACTGATGCACAAAGCAACATGAATAAATCTCAAATACATTACTCTAAGTGAAAGAAGCCAGGATTTAAAAACTACATATTACATGATTCCAATTAAATGACAAATTAGAAAAGGGAAACTATAGGGATAGAAAGCAGAACAGTGATTGCTAGAAACAGGGGTGGAAGGAGAGGTTAACTACCAATGGGCAACATGAGCAAATTTGGAAGGTTTGGAAAATGTTTTTATTGTGGTGACAAATACATATTTGTCAAAATTAATAGAATGAACATTAAAAATAAATTTTAAAAATGTTAACGTATGACTGAAATCTGGACAAGAATACCTATCAAGGCCTGCTACTAAAAATGTCAGAAATGTTTAAGATGAATTGCTTATTTGTAGTACCAAATATACCACATAACGATGCCAAAAGTTCAATGTACTGCACTCAACCACAACTGGTTTTATCTAGCCCATAAAGTACAAAACTGTTTAAAAATAAAAGATTTTTCAATTTATGCAGTGAATATTGTACATAGTTGTCAGTCAGAAAATGTTTCTTAACTAATACACAAGTCAACAGACTTTAGACTGACTTGGCCTTTCTACTTTACTGGTACTCACAACATATGGAGCATTAATCACAAAATTACCTATTTCTCAAAACATTAACATGTAAGTACAAGAAGGAAGTGCTGTCCACAAAAATACACTAACCTGAATTTGTCCAGTTAATCAATAAAGGCAAAAAATCACTTTATCTTGAACAAAAAGACCATTAATTAGGGTCATGGATGTCCTCTGAGCAAAAGCAGCAACCTGGAACAAAAGAAAAATACATGATACTCAGCCCAGTCAAGTTTCAGTTAGCATTATATATTTTTCAAAATCCCTTTAACTTTTCCTTATGTAGCCAGTCATAACATGCAAATTCACTTACTTTGTACACTGACTTATTCTGTAAGTAGCACTTTCCAAATGCCAACAAGGAATGGGTTTCCATTTTGCAAATTATACCCAAACTCGGTAATATTTAGTGGCTTAATTTGCTTCATATTTCAACTTAAAGTAAGTTAGCGCTCATATAACTTGCTTTTTGAACATAAAGTTATTTAACTTTGTCTATCTTTTAACATAAAAGGAATTCAGAAATGTACATCTTTTCAGATCACGGCTCAAAATCTTTTGTATTTCCCCTTGATTTTGTATGACACCTTGATTAGCTCTATAACCTAGTTTTTTACTAACTTCTAAACAAAATTCCACTAAAGCCAATTTATTTTTGCTTTCTTTCCATAGAATAATTTGTTTATTCTCAGCTGTCACCCTGCGATGCACCATTCCTTTTTCAAAAAAAAAATAAAAAACAGGGATTTTTTCCTCCTTTATCAATCAATGCATATATCCATCAACTTTCTCAAAATCCAGTCCATCTATATCTCCCTCCCTGAGAGCTGACATAATCATTCTATACTCCATTAATCTTCACTAGAATATTTTGCAGCCTTATACATGCACCATCTCATGCAGTCTTTGATCAGGGACGCTTCTCCTACTTCTTTGGTTGCTGCTTCTCCCTCATCCAGTATCATGTTTGGCACACAGTTAGCAATCAATATGATTAACTGACCAGTGAAATGATCTTAATAAACATTCACACATTAAATGTTCACTGAGTGTGTACTGCAAATCACCAAGTACAAAAACTCAGCAACGGTACAAAGACACAATACATTCTATGGAAATATGTATTTCTGCCAGTTGCTTTACTGTTATGTCAACAACATGAGATTTTTCTCTGACCTTATTAATTGTGAGAAGCAGTTTTTTTCCAATTGCATCAAAGTCTACTGAAAACAATCTTAGGCAATTAGAACTAACTTAAAAGCAACATCACCAATTTAAACTCCTCCCACCACGAAGGCAATGCAACTATTTTCTTTTTTTAAAAGATTTTAAAATTTATTTTGTTTTACTATATTGTAGAGACTGGGTCTCGCTATGTTGCCCATGCTGGTATCAAACTCCTGGGCTCAAGTAATCCTCCTGCCTCAGCCTCTCAAAGTTCTGGAATTGCAAGCATGAGCCACCATGCCCAGCCTGTATTATGCTTTACTATTTATGTTATCTCACCTCATAGATCTACTTGAAGAAGACATAGTCAACTATTCCCAAAGCCCATAAACATACAATTACTAAATACCCATTCAGTCTAAAATCAGCAAAGGTTTATTGTGATTCCCCATAACTTCACCCAAATGTCTTTGCCAACTTCCACAATAATCCAATAGTATGAAATGTGTGCTTCCAGCCATTATGGAATAACTGGTAACAGATTTACCCTCAGATGGTAAGCAACTGCAAAACCAGACAAAATATGTAACAGTTTCCAGAGAGTGAACAACAATTAGCAAAGATCTGTGTTCTCTGACACAAGAAAACAAACTAGATAAGCCCTATGACCACCTTGGTCTAGGTGGTCATGCCTAGAGACATGTTCTAGACACCACTGCCCAGGGTGACTCAAAGCAGAATACAGCAGTCTTGCTAACTTATAGAGAATGGAGTTTGGAACAGTGGAGGTGGCAAGAATTACTGGAATAATATACCAGAAAGGAGAAACTTATGCAGAAAAAAGCTACAGACATGTACATTGGGGTCCACTTGAGTCATCAACTAAATACTAATCTACACACACAATGAAATTCCATAAGGTCAGAAAAAAAAAAAAAAAAATCTGCCAAGAGCTAAAATATGAACAACTCTGGATTGATGCTGAGCTCAGAGACATTTGAGTTCCATCCAGCCACAGAAGAGACATCTCTTTACACTCTCGGCAAGAGGTACAGACCTAAGGAAGGCTAAATTTGTCCTAGAATAAAGATTACTCTAAAACGATCTTGACAGAGCTTAAAAACAAGCCTTGAAGGGACAATCTGATCCTCAACTTAACATCTGTAACCAACAGACAGATTGGAAAACCTTATAACTGATGAAGGCATAAAGTATTCAGAAGGGTTTTGCCTCAGTTGTGGGGAAAATTAGATTAAGTGGTTACACTTAACAAAGATTAAAAGCAATACCTAAAAGTTAAAAAACACTTTCAAAAAACTGCAATGCAGATGAGAAAAAAGTTCAAAAATATCTATAGGCACTCAGGCTGGTGGCACGCACTTACAGTCCCAGCTACTCAGAAGGCTGCAGCAGGAGGATCACTTGAGCCCAAGAGTTCAATACTGCCGTGAGCTATGATCATGCTACTGTACTATAGCCTGGGCAACAGAGCAAGACCCCATCTCTTAAAAAAAAAAAAAAAAGAATACAGGAATATAAAAATGTCCAGCACCGAACAAGGTATGCTTTATAATGTCTTATTTTACATGCCTGATAACACATCAATTAATTACAAAGCAGGTTAAACAAAATAAGGCAAGAAAATAGAGCCAGAAGGAGAACTATCAATCAATCAAAACCAACCCAGAAATGACAGTTGATACAATTTCAAGACTAAGACATTAAAAATTATTATATATCTGTTCCATATGTTCTAAAAGCCAGAAGAAAGGTTAAGAATATTAAGTAAAGGCACAGAACAAAAAAGACCCAAGTTGAACATCTAGAAATAAAAACTAGAAGGTTAGAGATCCTCTTCCTGATACCTGTTGAATTAGGAAGTTTTTTGTCTGATGGATTCAGGCCCTAATCCTACCCATGTGTGAGCTCTGAGTATTGTATTATTCTCTCAATTCCTTTTGGATAGTTCTTCCGCAGCCTCCACTCATTTCTCTACCAAATATTAATCAGTAGTCAACTGAATTCTTGAAAGGAATTTCTACAAATCTGTGAAGTTCTATCTCTTGCAGCTTTCTCTTCTCTCGTACTCTATCTTGTGAACTCTAGCTGCCTTGGCCCGTCTCCCAGCTAGCTCTACCTCTTCAGTACAGAGAAATCTCTAGGCTCCTCCTGGGTTCCACTGCTTTGTCCCATCCCTACAAACTCTCTCTAGGTAGGAGCAAGAACAATAGCATGATCTCACCTAATTTGTTTCCCATCCCTCAGGGACCAATGCCTTTTGCTGCTTGATGACAAATGTCTTGAGAACTGTTATTTCATTATTTCAGGAACAGGGAACAGAAAAATTCTAGGCAGAAAAGGGCAGGTCCCCAAGTGAAACCTCAACCCTCAAGCCAGAAGGCCTGAAACTGTGGTCCAAAGCGAGAACTTATACCTCTGTTTTCCAGCGCAAATGCTGCCTTTTCCTAAACCAACCACAGCCCTGCCCCATGCCATCCTGTGCCTATAAAAACCCCAGACTCATCTGGTAGACTAGAATGGATACTGGAGAGAGGCGGCTGGACTTCAGAAGGACAGCTTGATGGTGTTACTACAGAGAAAATCTGGTCGGAGGTGGCTGAACTTCAGGAGACATACCTACCCACCCTGTCCCCTTTTTGGCTTCCCTCCCACTGAGAACCACTTTCACTGGCAATAAAATCCCCTGCATTTACCAACCTTCAATTTGTTCATGAAAACTCCTTTTTCCTGGGGGCCAGACAAGAGCTCAAGAGCCACAAGTGTGGATCCAAAAGGCTTTCACATTGGCCCTTTGCCCTCACTGGCACAGGGCAGCCACCTCACACAAAAAGGCAAAAGGTCTGCTGAGCTGTTAACATTGAAGCTGTTCATGGACAGCAGAGCTAAAAGAGCACTGTAACATGCCCTCTGGGGCTTCAACAGTCGTAGGCACCCACTCCTAGACACTGTTGCGGGGCCTGCACAGAGTTCACTTCTGCTGTGGCTAAAGCATCCAGTTGGTTCCAGCACCCACTCATATGCACACTCCCTCCTGCAAGGGGTAGGACACAGTGGGTCCGAGTGAGTGGAGTTTGAGCCCTCTGGCACCAAAGCAGCCGGCTGGTTCCAGCACTCATTCACTCTAGTTCCCACACCCATTCACTTGTGCACTCCCTTCCACAAGTAGTTAAGAGTGTTGGGCTGGGTAAACAAGGCAGCCCTGTTGTGAGTCCCACAAAGGAGTCAGGTAAATATCCTGCTTCATTATATAGCAGAAAAAAATGATTAACCATGAAAGTAAAATAGGTGAATATCAATAGGGTGCAAAAAACAAATAATATCCAGTAATCAGCAATAACAAAAACCCAATGTAAGAAAAACCCCATTTTAGGAAAGATACAAACTGAAAGATTTCTCTGAGAAAAAGAAATATACCTGGAAACATACAACCAAGAGTGCAGCATATGATATCATATATATTCACATCAAACATACAGAAGAAATCGTTCACTTAAGAGGAAATGCTATACAAACTTATCATTAGTGGCACTAGAATTCAGTCCAACGTTACAAGATCTTCTCTAGACTAACTGAACATGAACATAATAGAGGAAGACAAGCAAAATAATAGGTAGAAGTCTTCAGGATACTGGACACTGACTACCTATAGAACTAAATACCTTATCTCCATGACAGAAAAAAGAAAGCATAAAGAAAGAAAAATATGTTAGATTTTAAAAGAAAGAAGTACAAAAAAAGAGGCTAGGATTCACCGGTTTTATTTTCAATCTGTGATGTTGAACAGTCGGTCATTTTTACCCATATCATTAGGAAGAAAGACTGTGAGCTAAATTGAACGTATCCTAGGAAAGGAAAGAAAAACAGCAAATAGACCATTGAGTCTCACCTTCAAAGAAATACATCTTGTTCTAAAAAAGAAAACCACACACACATGGATACGTATATACGCAAAATCACATATGAAATGAAGAAGAAACTAAAGTCACAGGAAAACATGTTTAACAGATGACAAAAATAAACTCTATCAGCGGTGAAATTGGTCATTTTTAAGAAAAAGAGAAAAGGACAGGTGCGGTGGCTCACGCCT
>NW_016107398.1:6726313-6735619 GCF_001604975.1 Cebus imitator | reverse complement strand
GGCGACAAAGAGTGAAACTCGGTCACAAAAAAAAAAAAGGAAGAGAAAAGTACTGCGTTGATAATAAAAGGGCTATCTGCCTATAAAAAGTGAAAGCTCTAAACATCTTTAAAAAGCTAAGTATGACTCAGGCACCAGGTCTCATAACACTGATGGTCCTACAGCAATTCTAGATTTCCCCAAAACTGCACTTCAAACAAGGAGGTGTTCAACCAGAAGGTGCGCCTTCCACAGTGAAAAAGGATAAGGTAGGGGTGGGGACAGCTGAGAAGAGGCTGCTCACTATGAAGAATTTTACTACAGAAAATTTATCAACCTAAATATAGTATAGGATATGCTGCTGATGGCTAAGATAAAAAAAGCAGGAGAGGGGAATCCAAGATGGCCGAGTAGGAGTAGCTCTGGATTGCAGCTCCCAGCAACCGGGTGGAGGGTGAGTAGCTGCCACATTTCCAGACAGATTTTTATTGCCCACAGACCAGGAGATGCCCGGATGGAGGAGCTCCACGGGTCTCCAGCCTGCCTGTTTCCGCCAGCACAGCGGCTCTCCACTCAAAAAAACTCACACAGGTCCGGGCGCCATTTCAGCTGGCGACGGGAGCGCCTGGGAGACAAAGTCGCCCGTTCAACTGATAAAAAGGGGACTGAAATAGGGAGCCAGGCCAAGAGATTCCAGGGTGAAAAAGCACGACGAGTCTCCAGTGTGGTTGTTTCGCCCAGTGGCTTTACACTCAAAAAACTCACACAGCTGTTTCAGCTGGCGACTGGAGCGCCTGAGAAACAGTCACCCATTCAACTGATAAAAAGGGGACTGACACAGGGAGCCAGGCCAGGAGATTCCCGGGCGGAAAAGCACCTCCAGCACAGTGGGCGCAGCGGGTCTCCACACAAAATCTCACACAAATCAGGGCACCTTTCCAACTGGTGACTGGAACACCTGGGAGAAAGAGTCGCCAGTTCAACTGAAAAAAAAGGGGACTGAAACAGGGAGCCATGCCAGGAGACTCCCAGGTGAAAAAGTGCCACGAGCCTCCAGCGTGGCTGTTTCAGCTGTTGCAGCGGGTCTCGGCACAAGAATTCACACAAATCCTGGTGCCGTTTCAACTGGTGGCTGGAAGGCCTGGGAGAGTCACCCATTCAACTGAAAAAAAAGGGGTCAGAGGCAGGGAGCCAGGTGATCAGGCATGGCCAGTCCCATCCCCACAAAGACCAGCAATCTGAAACGCTCTGTATTGAGAGTTTCACAGCAAGCACAGCTGAACCCAGGACAGTCCAGCTCTGTGGGGGAGCGACGTCCACCATTACCGAGGCAGTCCACCACTACTGAGGTAGTCCGCCATTGCCGAGGCACCCTGCCATTACCGAGGCACCGTGCCAATGCCAAGGAATTCTGCCATTACAGAGAGAGTCCGCCACTAAAGAGGCAGGCTGCGATTGCCGAGGCAGTTCTAACTATACCCATATAAACAGGACTGCAGGAAAGTTCACATGGCAGCTGGGTGGAGTGCACAGCAGATAAACAATGCATCTGTTGGCAGACTGTGACTAGGTTGCCTCCTCAGTGGGGAGGGCATCCCTGAAAAAAGGCAGCAGCACAACAGAAACTTATTAATAAAGCCCTACCTTCCCGGGACAGAGTACCTGGGGAAAAAAAAGGCTGTTATGAGTTCTGCTGCAGCAGACTTAAACGTACTTGCCCAGCAGCTCTCAATGGAACAACGGAGCTCACAGCTCAGCACTTGAGCTCCTATAAAGAACAGGCTGTCTCCTCAAGCAGCTCCCTGACTCCCATATATACAAAGAGTCACTTCATAAAGGAGAGCTCAGACATCTGGCAGGTATCCTTCTGGGACAAAGACAGCAGAAGAAGAAACTGGCATCAACCCTCACCGTTCTCCAGCTGCTGCAGGTGAGCCCCAAGCAAGCAGGGTCTAGAGTGGACCTCCAGCAGTCCTTCAGCAGAGAGCCCTGACTGTTAGAAGGAAAACTAAGAAACAGAAAAAAATAACTTCATCATCAACAAACAGGGCATCTACTCAGAGACCTCATCTGAAAGTCACCAACTACAAAGACCACAGGAAAATAAAATCCACAAAGATGGGAAGAAACTAGTGCAAAAGGGATGAAAACACCCAAAACCAGAACATCTCTACTCCTCCAAGGGATCACAACTCCTCACCAGCAAGGGAACAAGGCTGGATGGAGAATGAGTCTGATGAACTGACAGAAAAAGGCTTCAGAAGATGGGTAATAAGAAACTTCTCTGAGCTGAAAGAACATATTCTAACCCAATGCAAAGAAACTAAGAACCTTGAAAAAAGATTTGATGAAATGCTAACAAGAGTAAACAGCTTAGAGAGGAACATAAATGAATTGATGGAGCTGAAAAACACAACACCAGAACGTCACGAAGCATACACAAGTTTCAAAAGCTGAATTGGCCAAGCAGAAGAAAGGATACCAGAGGTCAATGATCAACTCAATGAAATAATACAAGAAGGCAAGATTAGGAAAAAAAGAGTAAAAAGAAACGAACAAAGCCTCCAAGAAATATGGGATTATGTGAAAAGACCTAATCTATGTTTCATAGGTGTACCTGAATGTGATGGAGGGAATGAATCCAAGCTGGAAAACACTCTTCAGGATATTATCCAGGAAAACTTCCCGAACCTAGCAAGGCAGGCCAATATTCAAGTCCAGGAAATACAGAGAACACCACAAAGATATTCCTCAAGAAGAGCAACCCCAAGGCACATAATCATCAGATTCACCAGGGTTGAAATGAAGGAGAAAATGCTAAGGGCAGCCAGAGAGAAAGGTGGGGTCACCCACAAAGGGAAGCCCATAAGACTCACAGCGGATCTCTCAGCAGAAAGCATACAAGCCAGAAGAGAGGAGGGCCAATATTCAACATCCTTAAAGAAAAGAACTTTCAACCTAGGATTTCATATCCAGCCAAACTAAGTTTCATAAGTGAAGGACAAATAAAATCCTTTAAAAACAATTACTCAGAGAGTTCACTACCACCAGGCCTGCTTTACAAGAGCTCCTGAAAGAAGCACTAAACACAGAAAGGAACAACCAGTACCAGCCACTCCAAAAACGTACTAAATGGTAAACACCATCATCACAATGAATAAACTGTGTCAACTAACAAGCAAAACAACCAGCTACCATCAAATTGGCAGGATCAAATTCACACATAACAATATTAACCCTAAATGTAAATGGGCTAAATGCCCCAATCAAAAGACACAGACTGGCAAATTGGATAAAAAGCCAAAACCCATTGGTGTCCTGTATCCAGGAAACCCATCTCACATGCAAGGATACACATAGGCTCAAAATAAAGGGATGGAGGAAGATTTACCAAGCAAATGGAGAGAAAAAAAAGCAGGAGTTGCAATCCTAGTCTCTGATAAAATAGACTTAAACCAACAAAGATCAAAAGAGACAAAGAAGGGCATTACATAATGGTAAAAGGATCAATGCAACAAGAAGAGCTAACAATCCTAAATATATACGCATGCAATACAGGAGCACCCAGATACATCAAGCAAGTTCTTAATGACTTACAAAGAGACTTAGACTCCTATACAATAATAGTGGGAGACTTTAATGCTTCACTGTCAATATTAGACAGATCAACGAGACAGAAAATTAACAAGAATATCCCGGACTTGAACTCAGACCTAGACCACGCAAACCTAATAGACATTTATAGAACTCTCCACCTCAAATCCACAGAATATACATTCTTCTCAGAACCACATCACACCTACTATAAAATTGACCACATAATTGGAAGTAAATCACTCCTCAGCAAATGCAAAAGAAAGGAAATCCTAACAGTTTCTCAGACCACGGTGCAATGAAGTTAGAACTCAGAATTCAGAAACTAACTCAGAACCACAAAACTTCATGGAAACTGAACAAATGGCTCTTGAATGCTGACTGGATAAACAATGAAACACAGGCAGAAATAAAGATGTTCTTTGAAACCAATGAGAACGAAGACACAACGTACCAGAATCTTTAGGACACATTTAAAGCAGTATCTAGAGGAAAATATATAGCAATAAATACTCACATGAGAACCAAGGAAAGATATAAAATCAACACCCTACCATCAGAATTGAAAGAGCTAGAGGAGCAAGACCAAAAAAACTCAGAACCTAGAGGAAGACAAGAAATAACTAAGATCAGAACAGAACTGAAGGAGACAGAGACACAAAAAACCCTTCAAAATATCAATAAATCCAGGAGCTGGTTTTTTGAAAAGATCAACAAAATAGAAAGACCACTAGCCAGATTAATAAAAAAGGAAAGGGAGAAGAATCAAATAGATGCAATAAAAAGCGATAAAGGGGATATCACCACAGATTCCACAGAAATAAAACTACCATCAGAGATTACTACAAACAACTCTATGCACGTAAACCTGGAAGAAATGGATAAATCCCTGGACACTTGCATCCTCCCAAGCCTAAACCAAGAAGTCGAAAACCTGAATAGACCAATAACAAGGGCTAAAGTTGAGGCAGCAATTAATAGCCTACCATCCAAAAGAAGCCCAGGTCCAGATGGGTTCACAGCCGAATTCTACCAGACCTAAAGAGGAGCTGGTACCACTCCTTCTTAAACTATTCCAAACAATACAAAAAGAGGGAATCCCTTCCCAAATCACTTTATGAGACCAACATCATCCTGATAACAAAACCTGGCAGAGACTCAACAAGAAAAGAAAACTTCAGGCCAATATCCATGATGAACATAGACACAAAAATTTTCAATAAAATACTGGCAAACCAATTGCAATAGCACATCAAAAAGCTTATCCATCACAATCAAGTAGGCTTCATCCAGGGATGCAAGGCTGGTTCAACATATGCAAGTCTATAAACGTAATTCACCACATAAACAGAACCAAACACAAAAACCACATGATTATCTCAATAAATGCAGAGAAGGCCTTTGACAAAATTCAACAACCTTTATGCTAAAAACTCTCAATAAACTAGGTATCGATGGAACATATCTCAAAATAATAAAAATTATTTACGACAAACGCACAGCCAATATCATACGGAATGGGCAAAAACTGGAAGCATTCCCTTTGAAATCCAGCACTAGACAAGGATACCCTCTCTCACCACTCCTAGTCAATATAGTATTGGAAGTTCTAGCCAGAGCAATCAGGCAAGAAAAAGAAATAAAGGGTATTCAATTAGGAAAGGAGGAAGCCAATTGCCTCTGTTTGCAGACAACATGATTGTATATTTAGAAAACCCCGCTGTCTCAGCCCAAAATCTTCCTGAAACTGATAAGCAACTTCAGCAAAGTCTCAGGATACAAAATCAATGTGCAGAAATCACAAGCATTCCTACACAGCAATTGCAGACTTAAAGAGAGCCAAATCAAGAATGAACTGCCATTCACAATTGCTACAAAGAGAATAAAATACCTAGGAATACAACTAACAAAGAATGTAAAGGACATCTTTAAGGAGAACTACAAACCACTGCTCAACGAAATAAGAGAGGACATAAACAGATGGAGAAACATTCCATGCTCATGGTTAGGAAGAATCAATACTGTGAAAATGGCTATACCGCCCAAAGTAATTTATAGATTCAATGCTATCCCCATCAAGCTACCAATGATCTTCTTCACAGGACTGGAAAAAACCACCTTAAACTTCATATGGAACCAAAAGAGAGCCCGCATAACCAAGTCAATTCTAAGTAAAAAGAACAAAGCTGGAGGTATTATGCTACCTGACCTCAAACTATACTACAAGGCTACAGTAATCAAAACAGCATGGTACTGGTACTAAATCAGAGATATAGACCAATAGAACAGAACAGAGGCCTCAGAGGCAACACAACACATCTACAACTATCTAATCTTTGACAAACCTCACAAAAACAAGCAATGGGGAAAGGATTCCCTGTTTAATAAACAGTGTTGGGAAAACTGGCTAGCCATGTCCAGACAGCAGAAACTGGACCCCTTCTTGACTCCTTACACTAAAATTAACTCCAGATGGATTAAAGACTTAAACATAAGACATAACACCATAAAAACTCTAGAAGAAAACCTCGGCAAAACCATTCAGGACATAGGCATAGGCAAGGACTTTATGACTAAAACACCAAACGCATTGGCAACAAAAGCCAAAATAGACAAATGGGACCTAACTCCACAGCTTCTGCACAGCAAAAGAAACAGTCATTAGAGTGAATCAGCAACCAACAGAATGGGAAAAAATTCTTGCAATCTACCCATCTGACAAAGGGCTAATATCCAGAATCTACAAAGAATTAAAACAGATTTACAAGAAAAAAACAAACAAGCCCATTCAAAAGTGGGTGAAGGATATGAACAGACACGTTACAAAACGAGACATATATGAGGCCAACAAACATATGAAAAAATGCTCATTGTCACTGGTCATTAGAGAAATGCAAATGAAAACTACATTAATATACCATCTCACACCAGTTAGAATGGCGATCATTAAAAAATCTGGAGACAACAGATGCTGGAGAGGATGTGGGGAAATAGGAACACTTTTACACTGTTGGTGGGAGTGTAAATTCGTTCAACCATTGTGGAAGACAGTGTGGAGATTCCTCAAGGACCTAGAAATAGAAATTCCATTTGACCCAGCCATCCCATTACTGGGTATATATCCAAAGGATTATAAATCGTTCTATTATAAGGATACATGCACACTAATGTTCACTGCAGCATTGTTTACAATAGCAAAGACTTGGAACCAAACCAAATGCCCATCAATGATAGACTGGACAGGAAAAATGTGGCACATATACACCATGGAATACTATGCAGCAATAAAAAACGATGAGTTCATGTCCTTTGTAGGGACATGGATGAACCTGGAAACCATCATTCTCAGCAAACTGACACATGAACAGAAAATCAAACACTGCATGTTCTCACTCATAGGCGGGTGTTGAACAATGAGAACACATGGCCACAGGGAGGGAGGCATCACACACTGGGGTCTATCGGGGGAACTAGGGGAGGGACAGTGCAGGGTGGGGAGTTGGGGAGGGATAATATGGGGAGAAATGTCAGATATAGGTGATGGGGAGGAAGGCAGCAAACCACATTGCCATGTATGTACCTATGCAACAATCTTGCATGTTCTTCACATGTACCCCAAAACCTAAAACGCAATAAATTAAAAAAATGAAAAAAGATTAAAAAAAGCAGTAAGGCAGGATCTCAGTGTACTGTAGCTATGGACCAATGTTAAGAGAGAAAACACAAGAAGGATGAAAGCCTCGGAGGAGAAAAGCACACTGACAATGGTATATTGCTTCCTTTGCTTCTCCTTTCTCTGTAGTGCTGATATTCTAAGTAACTCCAATGTATCAATGGAAGCTGCATTCTTTCCGTTTTGGCAAAGAGAAAAATAGTTAAAGTAGGTGATGTTGATGAAAACAGTAAAGTAGTTCATACTAACAAAAACTAGAGGCTAAAATAGATTCCAGGAATAAGTGAAAAAAATGAAAAAGTCTGTTTCATCTGCTATTTCAACACAAATTCATTATTGTAAGACTGTCAAACTCATATTTATTGGTAAGCAAATGTTTCCTATAATTATCCTGACAATTAACATTACTTTACAGTAAAGTAAGTTGTAACTAATTTATTCACTACTCCCACTCCTTTGCTGAAGTTGTCTACATCATCAACGTAAACTAGTACTAAATAAAGTATATTAAATTTTGCCTAGTTTTTTACCAATTAAAAGGGTCTATTTAACTATTTATTCATATTGGTCTAGATAAGTCTGTCCTAAATTTGTAAGTTCTGCTTGACATTACAAAAATCAATTCCTTTGTTTTCTTCCTCCTTATCAAACCAGGCTAATATGCCAAAATCACTAAAAACATTTAAGTGATTTCTGTCATCCTTAATTCATAAATTCATTCATATAAATATGTAAAATCACCTAAAATAAAAAATAATCTGAAAATTATAAAGGAAAATCATATCAATATCTATTACAGTCAAGATACTTTTTATAGTCATTATCCTTTCAGTTAGTCTGAATTAAGAAGGCAAAATACCAAAATTTGTTACAATACCATCACTCTTTCTAAATTCCCATGGGACACAGTTGAATTTCTAAATCTTTTTCAACTTCCTATACATTATAATTGGTTATTTTCCCACCCCATCCCCAAAAGATTGGGCACACCATGATTACAGAGCCTGGGTCTATTGAACCTTACATCCCTTAGTGGTTTCTAGCACACTACCTTAACACATATTATATTTAATATTTTCTACTCACCAATATCCCTTCTACGTATCTCACGAGGACATTGCAAGGATCAAATAGTACAATATTTATGAGAGTATTGAGCTTAAAATATTGTATGGATATCTGATGTATTTTATTTCATTACTGTCTATGATTAGTCTAAATCTTAGCTGGCAAGTAGTGATATGCTCTAGGGCATGAGAACAGAACAAACAATCCTCCTGATAAGTATGAGTTTGATGGTGGTTCCATTGCCTCCTTTATTCTGCCCCCCATTCTATAGGTTCTAGACCCGCTTTCTCATGACCAAAGCTTTCATCACCCCCTACCCACATCATCCTGGCACTCTTAACCACACACAAACTTCATCTGGCATTTTTATGGTTTCTAGTACCAGCTCCACTTCCAGCTCCTAGTCTATAGTTCATAACCATTGGCTTTTTTTGGCCACTATCTCTAAGCTGTCTCTTACTGGGTAAGGTAAAGAGGTAGAATCAACAGGTCAGGGGTCTTATGACCTAACCCTATCCCTGTGATACTGAATAAATCATGTCTATTTCTGCTCCTTTATAAAAATACCAATATAAATATATAACACTGCCGTAGCTGCACTAATTTAGGTAGGATATGAGGAGCCCAGGATCTAGGTTATTGTGTCTTTCAAGAACACATTCTGGCATTGAGAAACTAATCCTGAAATAAAAATGAAGAGGCTTAGTACTAGTCCCAGCTCTAAACAACAATTTACTCTGTGATCTCAGAAATAACATATAATGTCTCTAGATTTATAGATATTCTCCTATAATTAAGAATTGGAATAAATTTTAAAGGTCTCCTCCAGATCTAAAATTCTGAGATGAAAAGCCTACACTGCCGCCTTCCAGGGGCCATAAGAATTTTTCAGCTTGTATTTCAATTGACCTTTACCACTTGCTACTAAACATGCCAAAAATATCTGAATAATTCAATCAGACAAGATACCATTTGAGTAACCAGTTCTAGAA
>NW_016107398.1:6724841-6726237 GCF_001604975.1 Cebus imitator | reverse complement strand
TGGCGCGATCTCGGCTCACCGCAACCTCCACCTCCCGGGTTCAGGCAATTCTCCTGCCCTAGCCTCTTGAGTCACGGGGATTACAGGCACGCGCCACCATGCCCAGCTAATTTTTTTTTTGTATTTTTAGTAGAGACGGGGTTTCACCATGTTGACCAGGATGGTCTCGATCTCTTGACCTCGTGATCCACCCGCCTTGGCCTCCCACGGTGCTGGGATTACAGGCTTGAGCCACCGCGCCCGGCCGAAATATTTTCTTTAATCTGTTGTTAAAACATTCCTTTCCAATCCAAAAAGTCCTTTTCCTTCATTATTATAAAATAAAGATATTTTCCTATAAACCTTCAACATAAATAGAAACTAAAAAATACAGCTTGTATTCATCAAGTTTAGTAACAAACACAAACTCAAACTTTATTTTCTTTTGTCTTTTGTTGTTGTTGTTTTGTTTGTTTTGAGACAGAGTCTCTGTCGCCCAGGCTATAGTGCAGCGTGGGACAGTAGCTGAGATTACAGGCATGCGCCACCATGCCCAGCTAATTTTTTTATTTTTAGGAGAGACCAGGTTTCACCATGTTGGCCAGGCTGGTCTTAAACTCCTGACCTCAAGTGATCCAGCCGCCCTGGCCTCCCAAAGTGCTGGGATTATTATAGGCATGAGCCACCATGTCCAGCCCAAAATTTACTTTCTAACACCAGTCCAGGACACATACAGCACTTTACATTTAAAATTTTTTAAAATTTTAAAATGGTTTTAGATTAACAGAAAAGTTGCAGATAGTACAGAGAGTTTCTATATACCGTGTGCCCAGATTCCCTTATTGTTAAAATCTTGCACTGCCCTGGTACATTTATCACAATTAACAAAACAATGTTATTATTCACTAAACTCCATAATTTATTCAGATAAATATACTAAACATCAAAAAATAATTTCCGGCCAGATGCAGTGGTTCATGCCTACAATCCCAGCACTTTGGAAGGTCAAGGCAGGAGGATCATTCGAGCCCAGGAGTTTGAGACCAGCCTGGGCCACACAGGGAGACTCCATATCTACAAAAAATAAAAAACTTAGCCGAGCATGATGGCACATGCCTGAGGTCCCAGCTACTTGGGAGGCTGAGGTGAGAGGATTCCTTGAGCCTGTGAGGTTGAAGCTGCAGTGAGCCCAGATTTCACCACTGCACTCCAGCCTGGGCAACAGAGCAAGACCCTGTCCCCCGCGCAAACCCCCACACGCCCATCTAAAAATATTTCCAATGCAAAAAGTAAAATTATGCCGGGTGCAGTGGCTCAAGCCTGTAATCCCAGCACTGTGGGAGGCCGAGGCGGGTGGATCACGAGGTCAAGAGATCGAGACCATCCTGGTCAACATGGTGAAACCCCATCTCTACTA
>NW_016107398.1:6717978-6724744 GCF_001604975.1 Cebus imitator | reverse complement strand
AAAAAAAAAAAAAGTAAAATTATTCTTTTTTAAAAATAAACCAAAAGATGAAAACATACAACATAATGAAAGATACATAAATAGAATATATGCAGAAGACATAAGAAATAATTGTCTGAAGATTAAGCATATCAATGTAAATAATTCAAAGAGCTTAACTCTTCCATTGAAACAAGATTTTCAGATTGGTTCAGAAAGTAAAATCAATAGTATGTTATATATAAGGGCATACACCTAAAACAAAGTAACTAAGAAATATAAAAGGAAAAAAAGAGGAACAAAGGTATAACAGGCAAATACGGCTGCGTGCGGTGGCTCATGCCTGTAATCCCAAAACTTTGGGAGGCTGAGGTGGGTGGATCACTTGAGGTCAGGAGTTCGAGACCAGCCTGGTCAACATGGTAAAGCCCCGTCTCTACTAAAAACACAAAAATTAGATGGGTGTGGTGGTGG
This sequence comes from Cebus imitator, assembly GCF_001604975.1. Classification (NCBI taxonomy): domain Eukaryota; kingdom Metazoa; phylum Chordata; class Mammalia; order Primates; family Cebidae; genus Cebus; species Cebus imitator. The sequence goes on along the minus strand of NW_016107398.1, from coordinate 6,724,291 downwards.
GCACCTGTAATCCCAGCTACTAGGGAGGCTGAGGCAGGAGAGTCACTTGCTCCCAGGAGGCAGAGATTACAGTGAGCCAAGATCGCATCACTGCACTCCAGCCTGGGAGACAGAACAACACTCCAACTCAAAAAAAAGAAAACATGGATTATGATCTTAATACCTCACAATATAAAATTCAGGCCAAAAAGCAAAAGCACCTAATAAGATTAAGGAGGACACTTCTTTATGCTGAAGGCCAAATTAACAATGAGGAAGACAAATCAGTTATGAATGCCTATTAACCAAATAACACAGTTACAAGCTTGCAAAGCAAAAATCTATATAGTAGACACATGGAGAAATTAATGGAAGCAGAATAACCACCCAGATGCACTGGTTCATGCCTGCAATCCCAGCACTGAACTACTCAGAAAAAAAAAAGGGAAAAGAAAAGAAAGAAAACACAAGTTAAGGTCTTAATACACCACAATGTAAAATTTTACAATGTAAAACTTAGCTGGGCTAAGTTTTTTTTATTTTTTGTAGATAATGGAGTCTCCCTCTGTGGCCCAGGCTGGTCTCAAACTCCTGGGCTCAAATGATCTCCCAAAGTGCTGGGATTGAAGGCATGAACCACTTTGGGAAGCAGTAGGTAAAACAATAGAAGACCTAAGCAATATAATCAATAAGGTAGATCTTACTATACTGTATTGTATTTATAATATTGAGTTTTGTGTTCTGATAGAGAATACCTCATTTCAAGTAGACATAGACTATTCACAAAAATTGGCCATAGATAAGGTCATAAATCTCGATAAGCTGAAGAGTAGAAATAACACAAACTAGATATGAATACACAGACAATGCAATGCATCCAGAACTGTGAGAAAATAAATTTCTGTTTAATATCACCCAATCTGTAGTATTTTGTTATGGCAGACTAATACAATTACTGACCAATTATCTTCCATGAACTGACATACAAAAATAACAAAAATATCAGCTAATAATATTGTAGTATAATAAAATCTGGCAATATAGTAGTTACTCCTTATCCATGGGGTTCCAAGATGCCCAAGTGAATGCCTGAAACTGCAGATACTTCCAAATCCTTTATGTGCCATGGGTTTTTTGTTGTTGTTTTTTGAGACGGAGTTTCTCTCTTGTTGCCGAAACTGTAGTGCAATGGTGCTACCTCGGCTTACTTCAACCTCCACCTCCCAGGTTCAAGCGATTCTCCTGTCTCAGCCTCCTGAGTAGCTGGCATTACTTATTATTATGTAATACTTATTAGTATTATTATTACTTATTATTGTGCCACCACGCCCAGCTAAATTTTGTATTTTTAGTAGAGACAGGGTTTCACCATGTTAGCCAGGCTGGTCTCAAACTTCTGATATCAAGTGATCCACCAGCCTTAGCCTCCCAATGTGCTGGGATTACAGGCATGAGCCACTGCAGCTGGTCTACCATGTTTTTTTAACTATATACACACTGTACAACATGGATACAATGGACAAAGGGATAATTCAAACCTGGACAGGGTGGCATGAAGTTTCATCATGCTACTAAGAATGGAGTGAAATTTAAAACATATGAACGGTTTATTTCTGTAATTTTCCATGTAATATTTTCAGACTTCAGTTGATCACCAGTAACTAAAACCATGGAAAGCAAAACTGCACGTAAGGAAACACTATTCTATATTAAGCATTTATTCTGACTTTTTAGAAGGAGCTACAGTATACTCTCAATTGACAAGGAAAATCTAATCATTATAGAAGAAAACAAATACCAAAGAAAATATTAAATTTTAAAAATCATCATTTTATAACTCCCAAGTAATTAATTCAAGCAAGGATCATCAATGAATGTTCAAAACATTAAGTAAAGGATAGTAGTGAAACAGACTTTTAAGAGAGCATCAAAGTATCCTCCCATATTTTATTTGCTCAATTGCAAAGAGATAAATGTGCCTCTACAATGGGGAAACCTAGAGGGTCACCATAGTAACTAAGATATCAAACTTAACATCCCCACCAGTGGAGAAATAATTTTATGTGCCTTGAAATATAAAATAATGGTAGCTACATAATATCATCTACAAAGTATCTTGCCCAAAACTGTTCAATGCAAATCAAGCAAGCCTACCTTCCATCTACAAGTATATAAGAAATAGAAAAACCACAAGAAAATAAATCCAGAATGTGTAACATTGCATAAAACAATCAGCCTAATCTCTCTGAAAAATAAATCTTATGAGTCACGAATATTAGCGTGACTTCTCCAGAGCACAATAACTGAAGATCCTTAATAACCAAATGCAATGTATGAGACTTGATTAGATCCTGCTTGAAAAATACCCATCTAAAAGATGTTCAGGGAGGCTGGGTGGCTCACATATTTGGGAGGCCAAGATGGGTGGATCACCTGAGGTCAGAAGTTTGAGACCAGCCTGGCTGACATGGCAAAACCCTGTCTCTACTAAAAATACAAAAATTAGCTGGGTGTTATGGCACATGCCTATAATCCCAGCTACTCAGGAAGCTAAGGCAGGAGAATCACTTGAATCCGGGAGGCAAAGGTTGCAGTGAGCCGAGATCGCACCACTGCACTCTAGCCTGGGCAACAGAGTAAGACATAAATAAATAAAAGATATTCAAGGATAACTAGAGAAATCTGCATTAATGTTAAATGATATTAGGAAATCATTACTTTTCTTAGCTGTGACGATGATATTGTGGTTACAAAAGAATGTCCTATTTTCAAGTGATGTATGCTGAAGTATTTAGGGATGAATCACATTTTCAACTTTTTTCAAATAGTTCAGCTAAAAAAAGTATGACACATATATACAGAGATAAAGATAAAGACAATAAAGTGGCTAGGTACAGTGGCTCACACCTGTAATCCCAACACTTTGGGAGGCCAACGCAGGTGGATCACTTCAGGTCAGGAGTTCAAGACCAGCCTGACCAGCATGGTGAAACCCCACTCTATGAAATACACCAGGCCTGGTGGCACATACCTATAATCCCAGCTACTTGGGAAGATGAGGCAGGAAAATCAATTGAACCTGGGAGTCAGAGGTTGCAGTGAGCTGAGATTGCGCAATTACACTCCAGCCTGGACAACAAGAGCAAAACTCCATCACAAAAAAAAGAAAAAGAAAAGAAAGCAACTGGGTATGCAGCTACCACTCTTTCCATTTTTCTTTCCTCTTTTCATCCTGATCTGAAAAAATCCTTATTTTATAGTTGAGGAAACTGAGGATCAGTGAGATAACTAACTTCTCTCACATAGTTCAATGTCAAAACCAAGACCAAGATCCAAATCCACTATACTACAGCCTGGGCAACATACAAGACCATGTCTTAAAAAAAAAAAAATCTCCTATCTTTCATTTATAGCCCTGGGTCTTCTTCATGCCATGAAGTTACTGGGCAATCTTCTATAAATTATATTATAAAACAAACACCCTCAGGGAGAATGGTTAAACTGAGGAAAGAAATAACAAAGTTAGTTCAAATAATTAGGGAAAAAAAGTTTTTAAGCCTACATAATATACAGTAAGAAAATACCCTTTAGAGATATTTCAGTTTTTTTGTTTTTGGATTTTTTTGAAACAGAGTGTCACTGTTACCCAGACTAGAGTTTAGCGGCAAAATCATAGCTCACTGCAACTTCAAACTCCTGGGCTGAAGCGGTCCTCCCACCTCAGCCTCCAGAGGACCTAGGACTACAGATGCATGTCACCACACCAGCTAATTTTTCAATTTTTTGTGGAGACAGGATCTTACTCTATTGTCCTAGCTAGAGTACAGTGGTGTAATCACAGTTCACTGCAACCTCTAACTACTGTCCTCAAGTGATCCTCCTGCCTTGGCCTCCCAAAGTTCTGGAATTATAGGCATGAGCTACTGTGGCCAGTATAGTTGTTCTCAAAAAGGATAAAAAATCATTTTATAACCAAGTACATATTCCATTTATATAATCTTTTTAAATAGAATATACCACAATGAATGCCATATCTTCTTTGATTTGCAAACAGAATATCAAAGTCCTTACAGTTGAAGTTACTATCAGCTGCTAACCAATTTTCCTTTTGTAGGACCCAGATACTCAATCTCACATATATTGCTTTCAAGTTGATTTCAAGTTCTTGATGCCTATGATAAAATAAGAGATATGTACGTAATATTCTACTAGAAATATTCTGGGTTATATGTGAATCATAATTTTGCCATTCAATTTTTATTATTTCCTGAATGTTAAGCCCACCAAGCCAGAAATAATACAACTAAAGTTCACCTTGGGAGAGGGGAGAGACAACTAAGATGATCATCATTTCTCCCCCTTTCTTAATCAGTCCTCAAACTAAATGATCTAACACAGTGTTCCCCAACCTTTTTAGCACTAGGGACCAGATTCGTGGAAGATAATTTTTCCATGGACCTGGGGGGCAGGAAGAGGGGTAGTTTCGGGATGATTCAAGCACATTCCACTTACTGTATACTTTATTTCTATTATTACATGTAATATGCAATGAAATAACTATATAACTCACCATAATGGGGAATCAGTGGGAGCCCTGAGCTTGTTTTCCTCCAACTAGATAGTCCCATCTGGGGGTGATGGTAGATAGTAACAGATCATCAGACCTTTAGATTCTCACAAGGAGTGCGCAATCTAGATCCCTTGCGTGTCCAGTTCACAATAGGGTTCATGCTCCTATCAGAATCTAATGCCACCACTGATAACAGGAGGCAGAGCTCAGGTGGTAATACGGGCAATGGGGAGTGGCTGTAAATACAGATGAAGCTATGCTTGCTCACCGCTGGTCACCTCCTGCTGTATAGCTCAGTTCATAACAGGCCATGGACTGTGATAGCAGAATTAGGTACCCCAATCTAACAGATACTATTAAAATTCTACTGTTAGTGAAACATACAATGCCCTTTGTTTTTACTTTTCCCAAACTGGAAAAACATTTTTTCTTAAAGCTAATTCATGAAATGTTCAAAGCAAAAGAAAAAAAGGGTTAAAATTCCAAGAGTTGGTAAAACAGTTTCTCCTGAATGATAGCTTGAGATTATAGACAATATTCTATTTTTGTGACGACGTCATCTTTCATGACTCACGTGCCAAATTAATAAATTCTCTTTTCTTTCCCTTGTACTACCACAAACTTTGAAAATAATACCACACATCAACTAAAAAGGTATTCGCACCATTTCTCATTTATTCCCCTTCAGGCTAAGCAATTCATTCAATTTTTATAATTTTAAGTTGCTTTTCAAAAACTAAAATATGCTTGTATCACGTCTTTGTCAGGGCAAATCTCAGATGAGACAAAAAGATTTAATTCTAAAATTATCTACAATTCAATATGACAGCTCAGAGAGATGCTTATCCTTGATACTAAGAACATGTTCAGGGTTCATGGTCTGGGAAGACCACAATAAAAATCCTCACCATGATTCTTCTAGTGTCTCAATATACTCAAAGGTCAAAGAATTTTTACTAAATGTGCCTCTATGACAAAAAAAGTAAGGTTCTTAAGTGTGTCTCAGAGCAGAAGACCAGTCAATTCTTGAAAGAAGGAAAAGAAAAATTTATCCCTTAAAATAAATAGTTTCTCAAGAAGCCCACGTAAACGTTCTTTGTCCTGCTTAATCAGAATCCTATAAGATAAGCATTTAAAACCAAATGATAATGCAAACCCCAAAACTAAAAATCCTTTAGTTAAGGGGCAGAACACCTATGGGAAGTAGGTTTATAACCTAGTTAACAAATGGTCTCACGAGCACACACTGGCCATGTCTAGCAGGCAGTATGACCTTAAGCTTGTGCTATAACCTTCTAAACCATGATTTGATGTCAGATTCCTAAAATAACATAATAATAATTTTCCAGAGGTGATGTCACCAAGATGGCAAAGTAGGACATACCAGCCTTCATCTCACTATAAGAAGAGAGACAGAGAGAGAGAGAGAGAGAGAGAGAGAGAGAGAGAGAGGCTGACTATCCACAAACCACATGGCCCAGAGAGTACTCACAGGCCCATTAAAGAATCTACAGAAACACAGTGGAGCAACAAAACAAAGGCATAAAAAGGCTCACTGGTAAGTTCAACACATCTGAGATGACAGGTGATAGCTAGGAACAAAGAAGAAAGGTAAAAGCTATTGGTATCGGCCGGGCGCGGTGGCTCACGCTTGTAATCCCAGCACTTTGGGAGGCCGAGGCGGGTGGATCACGAGGTCAAGAGATCGAGACCATCCTGGTCAACATGGTGAAACCCCGTCTCTACTAAAACTACAAAACATTA
>NW_016107398.1:6716136-6717843 GCF_001604975.1 Cebus imitator | reverse complement strand
AAAAAAAAAAAAAAAAAAAAAAAGCTATTGGTATAAGCCACATGGCAGGAACCACTGTGGTTCCCAGTGGCATACTCTGCAGAGGACACGATCATCTCTTGCAACTGAGGAACCAACAGCCATTCCCACTGAGGAAGAGAAAGAGGTGGTTACACACCACACCTCACCCAAGAAGGGGCCATTGTTGAGCTACTTCACAAAAGAAGCCACCACTTTTCCCAACCCTTACACATGCCCCAAACTGAGGGACATAGCTGCCTCATAAATATCCACAATCTAGACCCAGATTCTGTGGCAGTACTTGGACCCCCCACATCTCAGATACTTGTACTATTGCCATAACAAGGTGTTTCACACTCTGGAACCCTAACAGCTCTTATTGCATATGCCCATGCTCTACACACCAGTCCAGCAGCCATGAAGAACTAAGCCCTGCCACAACCCAGAGCCGCACTAACTGAGCAACTCTATGCTCCCATTCTCTGCTCCCCAGCTCTATTACAAGCATCTACATCTTGTGTACTGTTACTAACACAGGAGCAGGGGTACCTGCACCCCAGGGAACAGTGTCTTTCTGCCCCAGATCCCAGAGCCACAGACCTTCCACTCATGCTTGTGCTTCAGGCCTCAGCTCCATGACTGATCCATGAAATACACAGATATTTACACAAGGCAACAAGAAACATGAAAAAACAGAGACTGTATTAGTCCATTTTCACACTGCTACAAAGATACTACCTGAGACTACTGAGTAATTTATAAAGGAAAGAGGTTTAATTGACTTACAGTTCCTCATGGCTGGGGAGGCCTCAGGAAACTTACAATCATTGCAGAAGGCAAAGAGGAGGCAAGGCATGTCTTCACAAGGTGGAAGGAGAGAGAGAGCACACTCAAGGGAAAATGCCACTTTCAAACCATCAGATCTCATGAGAACTTCCTCACCATCACAAGAATAGCATGGAGGAAACTGTCCCCACAATCCAATCACCTCTACCAGGTCCCTCCCTCGACACATGAGAATTACAATTCGAAATGAAATTTGGCTGGGGACACAGAGCCAAACCATGTCAGAGACATACCACCAGCAAAAGAATACAATAATGTCTCAGTATCTGACTCCAAAGAAATGGATGTATAGGCCAGGCACAGGGGCTCACACCTGTAATCCCAACACTTTGGGAAGTCAAGGCAAGCAGATTGCTTGAGCTCAGGAGTTTGAGACCAGCCAGGGCAATACAGTGAAACCCCATCTGTGCTAAAAATACAAAAATTAGCTAGGAGTGTGGCACACTGTAGTCTCAGCTACTCGGGAAGCTGAGGTGGGAGGATTGCTTGAACCCAGGAAGTCAAGCCTGCAGTGAGCCATGAGCATGCCACCGCACTCCAGCCAAGGCAACAGAACAAGAGCCTGCAAGAAGAAAAGAAAAGAAGGGGGAGGGGAGGGGGAGGGGGGAAAAGAAAGAAATGAAAATATAAAAACTGTCCCAAAAACACTTTTAAAATAATTACTTTAAAGTTCAGCAAACTTCAAAGTAGAATTGACCAAATAAAAGAACACAAATTCATGAACTCCAAATAGGTTCTTCGAAAATACATACCCAGAAGAGAAAAAAGGGAAAAACATGGGGAAAAAAAAAAAAAGTTTATAATATTTATAAGATAGCATAAAGAGAGAAAATTTTCAGATTACAAGAGTTGAAGAAAGAG
>NW_016107398.1:6662229-6716121 GCF_001604975.1 Cebus imitator | reverse complement strand
AAAAAAAAAAAAGGCAGAAAGTTTATTTAAAGAAATAATAGCAGAGTTGAGTATGGTGGTATGTGCCTGTAGTCCCAGTTGCTCAGGAAGCTGAGGATGGGAAATTGCTTGAGCACAGTAATTCAAGTCCAGCTTAGGCAACATATCAAGACTCTGCCTGAAAAGTAAAGAAAAGAAAGGAAAATAGAAAGGAAAGGAGAAGGAAGAAAAGTAGAAAACTTTCCAAATCTGGGGAAAGACATAAACATCAGTAGGGCATGGTGGTGCACCCCTGTAATCCCAGCACTTTGGGAGGCCAAAGTGAGAGCATTACTTGAGTTCAGGAGTTCAAGACCAGGTGGGGCAACATAGTAAGATCACATCCCTACAGAAAAAAAAAAAAAATGAGCCAAGTGTGGTGACATGTGTTTGTAGTCTCAGGAGGCTGAGATGGGAAAGTTGTTCAGCACAGGAGTTGGAGGCTTTTTAGTAAGCTATGATTGCACCGCTGTACTCCAGCCTGAGTGACAGAGTGACGCCCTGTCTCTGTAAAAAAAAAAAAAAAAAAAAGGTACAGGAAAGTCAAAGTTCTCCAATCAAATTCAATCAACTCAATACAAGATATAGTGAACTTAAACAGTCAAAAGTCAAAGACAGGTTCCTGAAAGCAGCAAGAGAAAAAAAGCAAATCATATATAAGCGAGCTTCAATATGGCTAGCAGCAGATTTCTCCGCAAAAATGTACAGGCCAGGCGACAGTGGGATAATATACTCAAAGGGCTGATGGGGGAAAATAATTGTCAGCCAAGAATATTTTACTTGGCAAAGCTGTCCCTCAGAAATAAATGACAGAGTTTCACAAACAAAAGCTCTTTGGTGTTAGGTTCTTTTAGTGGTGGTATGTCTTATCGCCACTAGACTTGTCTTACAAGAAATGCTAAAAGGAGTTGTTCAAAATGAAAGAAAAATATTAATAACACAAAAACATATGAAAGTAAAATACGTCACTGGTAAAAGTAAACACAGAGTCAAAATCAGAATACGCAAATACTATACTGATGCTGGGTAAATCACTTATGTCATTAGTGTGAGGTTAAAAGACACTATTATAATAGCTAAAAGAATTGTTAAGAGATAAACAATATAAAAGGGTGTAAACTGTGACATCAAAAATATTAAATGAGGGTATTAAAAGCATAGGTTTTTTTTTTTTTAATGTGATCAAAGTTAAGCTGTTATTAGCTTTGACTAGCCAGTTATGACTACAAGGTGTTCTACGTAAGCCTCGTGACAACCAAATAACAAAAACCTATAGCAGATATACAAAAGACAAGAAGTGAAGTATCAAAGCATACCATAGAGAAAAGCATTTAATCACAAAGGAAGACAGCAGGAGAAGAAACAAAGGATCTACAGAGCAAACAGAAAACAAAAAAATAACTGTAGTAAGTTCTCATCTATCAATTATCATGAATGTAAATGTATTAAATTCTCCAATCAAAAGACACAGAAAGTAGCCGAATGGATTTTAAAAGAAGAGGATCCAACAATATTGTCCCATGGTATCCATAGAGTTTGATTCCAGGATCACCCACAGATAAAAAATCCATGGCTACTCAAGTCTCTAACATGAAATGGCATTGCACTTGCACATAACTATGCAAATCCTGCCAAATACTTTAAATTATCCTCACATTAGTTAAAATATCTAAAGCAATATCAATGCCTTGTAACACGTGTTACAATGCATTGCTTTTATTTGTGAGTATTTTCCACTTGCAGTTGATTGAATATGGATGCAATACCTGTCTACCCACGTATATGAGGGGCCAACTTTAGATTACAAAAGAAGCATTTAACCTTTAAGAACCCACATAGACTGAAAGTGAAGTAAGAGAAAAAGATATTTCATGCAAATAAAAAACAGACTTACTCCAGTGCTATACTTAGAAAAAATAGACTTTAAGAAAAAGACCATAAAACATAATGAATGTATGTCAGTATTTATTTATTTACTTATTTTTTGAGACAGGGTCTCACTCTGTAACCCAGGCTGGTGCAATTTTGGCTCACTGCACCCTCTGTCTCCCAGGTCCAAGGAATCCTCCCACCTCAGCTTCCCAAACAGCTGGAACTACAGGAATGTGCCACCATGCTTGGCTAATTTTTGTATTTTTTTTGTAGAGATGAGGGTCTCACCCTATTGGTAAGGCTGGTCTCAAACTCCTGGGCTCAAGCCAATCTGCCTGCCTCAGCCTCTCAAAGCACTGGGATTAAAGGAGTGAGCCACCACACCTGGCCAAAATGTTAACATTTAATAATAAAGGGATCAGCCGGGCGCAGTGGCTCAAGCCTGTAATCCCAGCACTTTGGGAGGCCGAGGCGGGTGGATCACGAGGTCAAGAGATCGAGACCATCCTGGTCAACATGGTGAAACCCCATCTCTACTAAAAATACAAAAAAAAAATTAGCTGGGCATGGTGGTGCGTGCCTGTAATCCCAGCTACTCAGGAGGCTGAGGCAGGAGAATTGCCTGAACCCAGGAGGCGGAGGTTGCAGTGAGCCGAGATCGCGCCATTGCACTCCAGCCTGGGTAACATGAGTGAACCTCCGTCTCAAAAAAAAAAAAATAAATAAAATAATAATAATAATAATAATAAAGGGATCAATTCATCAAGAAGCTATAATAATTTTAAGTATACACAGACCCAGTATCAAAGCACTTAAATACAATCATGGCAGAAGGCAAAGGGGGAATAGGAATGTCACATGGCAAAAGCACAGCAAGAGACAGAGAGCAAGGTGCCACACTTTCAAACAGTCAGATCTCATCATTATCATAATGACAGTACCAAAGGGATGGTGCTAAACCATTCATGAGAAATCCACCCCCATAATCCAATCACCTCCCACCAGGTCCCACCTCCAATACCAGGGATTACAATTAAACATGAGATTTGGATAGGGGATACAAATGCAAACTATATTATGAATGGTGTTGTCATGCCTGCTAACACAACATCCATTCTGCAGCCTATGAATCCACGAGTAATTTCAACTTTCAAGTCTCATTATTTAAGAAACACATTCACAAAGCCATAGCTGCCACAGGTAGTGATTCCTTTGATGGATCTGGGCAAAGTTAACTGGAAACCTTCTGTAAAGGATTTACCATTCTAGATGTCACTAAGAACATTCATAACTCAAGAGAGGAAGTCAAAATATCAACATTAACAGTTTAGAAGAAGCTAATGCCAATTCTCATGGATTATTTTAAGGTGTTCAAAACTGCAGTGAAGGAGTAACTGCAGATGTGAAAAGAGCAAAAGAAGTAGAATTTAAAGTGGAGCCTGAAGATGTGACTGAATTGCTGCAATCACATGGTCAAACTTGAATAAAAGAGGAGTTGCTCCTTATGGATGAGTAAATAAAGTGGTTTCTTGAAATGGAACTGACTCCTGGTGAGGATATTGCTAACACTACTGAAATGACAAATGATTTAGAAGATTACATAAACTTAGTTGATAAAGCAGTGGCAGGGTTTCAGAGGACTGACATCAAATTTGAAAGAAGTACTTCCATATGTAAAATGCTATCAAACAGCATCACATGATACAGAGAAATCTTTGTGAAAGGAAAGAGTAAACGGATGTGGCAAACTTCATTGTTGTCTTACTTTTAAAAATTACGTAGGATTTGGTGGTGTGCACCTGTAGTCCCACTACTAGGGAGGCTGAAGCAGGAGGATCACTTGAACCCAGGAGTTCAAGACTCAGCCCAAGCAACACGTGAAAGCCCAACTCTTTAAAACACACACACACACACACACACACACACACACACACACACACACACAAATTGCCACAGCCACCCCAATCTTCAGCAACCTCCACCCTGATCAGTCAATAGCCATCAATATCAAGGCAAGACCCTCCACCAGCAAAAACATTACACTCAGATGATCATTAGCTATTTTTAGCAATAAAGTATTTTTAATTAAGATATGTATATTATTTTAGACATACTGCTATTGCACACTGAATATAGTATAGCATAAATAAAACTTTTATACACTACTGGGAAACCAAAAAACTGTGTGACTCACTTTATTTGCTTTATTCAAGTAGTCTGAAACCCAACCAGCAGTATCTCCAAGGTATGCCACTATAAGCCTAATAAAACCTAGCTATAATTATTATTCCTGTTACTATCAGGTTTATCTATTTTCTTCAACTGATAGTCTAATTTAATTATACTTTAATACAGTGTAAAACCAAATGCATGGAGTATACACACAGTACAATGTCAGCAACTATATTAATGCCTTAAATTACTTCACTTAAATCTCCTAACAACCCTCTGAGCTAGTTATTAACCCATTTTGTAGATAATTAAATAGAAGTATGGTAAAGCAACTTCTTTCTCCAAAGTCACACAATTAATATAAAGCAGAATAAAGTCTGCTATCAAAGGCCATGATCTTACTCATTTCACTTTATTTACTGGGAAGTTAAGACTCAGACACTATGAGGGGGGAAAAAAGAAGTATAAGTAATGGAACTTAACCTAAAGATATTCACATCCTAAAATCTACTCAGCAAATATTTACTGAACTACTATTATGTTCCAGGTACTGTTTTAACCCAAATCAAAGCTGGTTTTATTGGTGGCAATAGTCAGGGCTCTCTTCAACTAGTACTAATTCTATTACATAAAAATCTCCATTGCCAGTGAATTCTGGAGAAACAGCTGTTCCATAGCATCAACAGAAAATTTCCAAAATAAGCCTAGAATAACTTGACATACCAATAAGAAAAAAGCTATCAAAGAGTAGTAGCAGCATGTTCAAAGGATTCAGAAGCTCTTAAAGTGGCTCTTACTGATGGCTGAGTGTGGTGGCTCACATCTGTAAACCCAGCACTTTGAGGGGTCCAGGCAGGGTTGCTTGAGCCCAGGAGTTCTAGACCAGCCAGGACAACATAGCAAGACCCTGTCTTTACAAAAGAGAGACAGAGAGAGAGAGAGAAGGTGAGGGGCAAATTCCCATTAGTCAAAGATGTAACAATTTGAGCTTCATTAAGCATATTAATTGCAATGAATGAAAATCCAAACATGTAAAAAACAAACAACAACAACAAAAAACAAGCCCTAAAACACCTTCACAGGTTTAGATGAAACAATTTCAGTATCTTGAAAACTGATAAATAAAAATAAAAAATCTAGTATTCATCCTGCCCTTTCTTGTGAATTATACTATTCAACAACCAAACAGTGATGAAGAGAGTATTCTATGGAAGTATGCTAAGTAATAAATTAAACAGAAAGAATTTAGAATATCACTATCACTATTTTGCAACCTCCAATGAATAAATGCATCTAAGTACTGAGTATCAATGGCTGCTAACGTCACAAAGAGAGTCATCCAACTAGCCAAGTGCCTTCTGATGATACACTTTCTATTGCCTTGTCAAAGGTATCACACTTAATTTGGATCAAGCCTCTGAATCCAGCTAGAAATCTTCAGGGCATACAGAGAACAGATATAAGTGCTAAACTGCACTATTAGTATGCAATCAGCAAAATGCAAACTATGGGAAACCCTACAAGTCAAATGGCCCAGGGTTCAATAGCTAACTTGTAAGAAAAAGAGACAGATGAGAGGGGGAACCTGCAGATTAAAAGGCTTAAAAGACACAGCAAATTCAAAAAATATGTATGTGTAGTATTACACTGCCTAGGGATATAGTATCACTTGGGTGATAAAACCACTGAACAGTATTATTTCATTAAATGATAGTTATTACCTGTTTAAAAATGTAAAGTTGTACTAAGTGACCATCCCGATTCTCTGCACAAGATTATAGTGCTAATTATTTCAATATGAAAGGTTTTCTAGCTGGGCACAGTGGCTTACACCTGTAATCCCAACACTTTGGGAGGACAAGACAGGAGGGTCATCTAAGCCTAGGAGTTCAAACCAGCCTGGGCAACATAGTGAGACTCTGTTTCTATTTTTTTTAATTAAAAATAAAGGTTTTCTGTGTGTCAGTCACTTTTCATACAAATCCTTGAGACTTAAAAAAAAAAATCTAATAGCGAAAACATTAGACAGTATTTATATAAGTTTATTTGACCAGTAGTTAGGCCAAATGCCTTATAAAGTAGACACACATTTAGTTTCTTTGTACGTCTTCAATTTTATTTCTTAAGTTAACATAAAGTAAAACAGATTTTGGGGGGGAAGTAGGAGTATACAGTTCTATGAATTTCAACACATGTATATCCATAATCAAGATACAGAACAGTTCTATCACTCCAAAAAACTCCCTCATGCTCTCTCTCCATAGTCACACACTCTCCCCACCCATAACCCCAGGTATCTTAGTCCATTTTGTGCTGCCATAACAGAATACCTGAGAGAGAGTAATTTATAAACAACAGACATTTATTTCTCACAGCTCTAGAGGCAGTTAAGTTCAAGATCAAGGTGCCAGCATCTGGTGAGGGTCTTTCTGGCTGTGAACACTCATGATGAAAGGTAAGGGACAAAAGCAGACAAATATTACACCCTCATATGGCAGAAAAGCAGAAGAGAGCAAGCTCTTTTTATAACAACATTAACCCATTCGTGAGGGCTCCCGCATATGAACCAATACATACACCTTCCACTGGGCCTTCCCTCCCAACACTGTTGCACTGGTGATTAAGTTTCAATGTGAATTTTCAGAGGGGACAAAAATCATTCAAACCACAGCACTGGACAATCAGTACACATTCTCCACCACTATAGTTTTGTATTTTTGATAATATCATATAAATGGAATCACAAGACTAGCTTTTTTCACAAAGTATAAAAGAAGATTCCTCCAAACTGCTCCACTACACATATCAACAGTTCACTCCTTTTTATAATTGGTACATCATCCATTGTATGATGTACCATAGTTTGTACATTCACACATTAATATTTGTCTATTTATACATTACCATTTGGGTTGTTTCCAGTTTTTGGCAATTATGCACAGAGCATTACTGATTTTTACAGGCACGTTTCATTTCCTTGGGTAAATACTTAGAAGACAGCCAGTTCATATGGTAACTTTATAAGAAACTAACAAATTGTTATCTGAAGTAGCTGTATACTTTTTGCATTTCCATCTGCAAGACAGGAGAGTTCCAGTTACTCTATGTCTGTCAGCTTGCTATTGTCTGCGTTTATTAGTTTGTTTTTGTTTTGCTTTTCTAATAGGTATGTAATGGTATCCCATGATTTCTATTTACATTTCCTACTAGCTAATAGGTTTATGTACTCAGTTTTTTAAAAGAAATACTTACATTTAACTCTACTTGTCAAAGGACTATGTTTACTATTTACCACCCAGCCTGTTAATGAAATGAAATGCTTTTATAAAGTAAACTAAGCTTGATGTCTTTTCAGAACCATGTACAACACTAGGAGTTTCAAACTGGCCTCTCATGCAGTAAAAGAAAGTTTACGCAAATATTTTCAATTTGTTGTACTAAATTAAAATTTTTGATCAATTTTTAGTAAAAAATGATTGAAAAAATTAAAAAGCTTGTCAAGTTACTTCTTACCTTTCCAAAAGCCATTTCTACAAAATAACATAAGTAACACTGTCACTTAGCATTTCCTTAAAGTTTATTTTGTGTTAACTCTGCTAAATCCTAAGCATACCAATAGTAAGTCAAATGACTCTGTCCTCAAAGTGTTTATATTACCCATGACTTCTGAAAATTAACTACTTTTTGGGTGTTTCGTCTTTTTTTTTTTTTTTAATTCAAAGTCCTGCTCTGTTGCCCAGGCTGGAGAGCAGTGATGCAATCATGGCTCACTACAGCCTCAACGTCCTGGGCTCAAGCAATCTTCTTGCCTTAGTTTCCCAAGTGGCTGAGGCCAAAGGCACGCACCACCACTCCTAGCAAATTTTTAAACTTTCTGTAGAGATGGGGTCTTGCTATGTTGCCCAGGCTGGTCTCAAACTCCTGACCTCAAGTAATTCTCCTGCCTCAGCCTCCCAAAGCGCTGGGATCATAGGGTGAACTACTGTACTCAGCCTTGATTTTTAAAAACTCTTCATTTTTTAAAACAGTTTCAGGCTTACAGAAATATTCTGAAGATGATATGGCGAGTTGCCATATACTACTCCCTGATCCTATTAACATCTTATATTAGTATGGTACATTTTCTACACTTAATGAATGCTGATATATTAACTAAAGCCCATAGTTTTAAGTTCCTCCCATCTATGACAGTTTTACAGATTTCCCTGTTTTTGATAAGTTTTGTGATGCACTGGTCAGGTTTCCTTGTAGGATGCCCCTCTATACTATATTCTTTATTCTTTTTGTAAATGACATGGGGTCTCACTCTGTCACCCAGGCTGAAGTGCAGCTGGCTCATTGCAACCTCTGCCTCCCGGGCTCAAGCAATCCTTCCACCTCAGCCTCCTAAGTAGCTGAGACCACAGGCACATACCACCATGCCCAGCTAATTTTTTTGTATTTTTGGTAAAAACGAAACTTTACCATGTTGTCCAGGCTGGTCTTAAACTCCTAAGTTCAAGTGATCCACCCGCCTCAGCCTCCCAAAGTGCTAGGATTATAGGTATGAGCCACTGCACCCGGCCTATACTGTACTCACTCACTCATTCATTCATTCATTCATTCATTCATTATGAGATGGTCAGTACCTTAAATTGTTTGTGTCCTCAAATGTCGGGCAGGCGTGGTGCCTCACACCTGTAATCCCAGCACTTTGGGAGGCCAAGGTGGGCAGATCATGAGGTCAGGAGATTGAGACCATCCTGAACAACATGGTGAAACTCCATCTCTAGTAAAAATACAAAAGTTATCTGGGTGTGGTGGCACATGCCTGTAATCCCAGCTACTTGGGAGGCTGAGACAGGAGAATCCCTTGAACCTGGGAGGCGAAGACTGCAGTGAGCTGAGATTGCACCACTACACTCCAGCCTGGTGACAGAGTAAGGCTCCATCTCAAAAAAAAGTTCACCCTTAGCTGTTTCTGTTTTGCTCTGGATTAGTACTTCTCAATCTGGATGCATCTAAGAATTATCTAGGGAGCTCTTTGAAAACCCAGATTAAATCCTATTAAATCTGAGTAAGCGACATACTTTTTTGTTTTGTTTTGAGATGAAGTCTTGCTCTGTCACCCAGGCTGGAGTGCAGTGGCACGATCTCAGTGCAACCTCTGCCTCCCAGGTTCAGGCAATTCTTATGCCTCAGCCTTCCAAGTAGCTAGGATTACAGACATGTGCCACCACACCCAGCTATTTTTACTTTATTTTATTTTATTTTTGTATTTTTAGTATAGATGGGGTTTCACCATGTTTATCAGGCTGGTCTTGAACTCCCAACTTCAGGTGATCCACCTGCCTTGGCCTCCCAAAGAGTTGGAATTATAGGTATAAACCATCACGCCAAGCCATGTACTCATTTTTAAACATAAAGTAATTTAACCAGTAAGCAAATCTCATTATGAACCAAAGTTTGGTTCAATTTTTTAAATAATTATCAAGATATATGTATACTTTTCTAAAATGTGTGAAAACAGAAAACAGTCACTATTCTAAGGTTCAGTACTAAAATGACATCTATATTTCAACAACCCTAACTAATCTCTTTTAAGTCCACAAACATCCTACACAGGTCTCCATATATCAAGTGGGAAAAGAAAGAAATTCTAAGTTACAAAGAGAATTAAAAGTTACCTGCTCCTCTTTAAAAATATATATATGTATAATATAATATATATAATATATATAATATAATATAGATATATTATATAATATATATATTTTATATATATTATATATTATATATATAAATATATATATATATATTTTATATATATTATATAATATATATGATATATATTATATATAAAATATAATATATAATATATATCATATATATTATATATTAAATATATATATATTTTATATATATTATATATATATAATATATATATAAAATATATACATTTATATATATTATATATGTATATTTTATATATATATATATCTCTCTCTCTCTCTCTCCAAAAATATATCCACTTATCCTTCCTAGTTATCTAAGTAAGAAATTAACTATTAAAAAAAAAAATCTATGAGGCTGGGCATGTTGACTCACTCCTATAATCCCAGCACTTTGAGAGGCTGAGGTTGGTGGATCACCTGAGATCAGGAGTTAAACACTGGCCTGGCCAACATGGTGAAACCCCGTCTATAATAAAAAAATAAATTAATTTAATTAATTAAATAGATAAATAAATCTGTGTAAAATATACTTCTTTCTGTATAACCAGCTTATATTCATTCATTTTTTCCTCTTTTCTTTTTTGAGATGGAGGCTTGCTCTGTTGCCCAGGCTGGAGTGCAATGGCACCATCTTGGCTCACTGCAACCTGTGCCTCCCAGGTTCAAGTGATTCTCCTGACTCAGCCTCCTAAGTAGCTGGGATTACAGGCACATGCCACCAAACCTGGCTAATTTTTGTATTTTTAGTAGAGACAGGGTTTCACCATGTTAGTCAGGCTGGTCTTGAACTCCTGACCTCCTGATACACCTGCCTCAGCCTCCCAAAGTGCCTGGGATTACAGGCATGAGCCACCTCGCCTGGCCCATTTCTTTCTCTTTTTAAGTGGCAGACATAGTTTTGAGTATAAAATGTAGCTCTAGTTTTGCTAGCTTAAATCTAAATTCTAATTCCACAGTTACAAATTGTTGCAGAGGTAAGGCAGTCTCTACTCAATCTTATTTAGGTGAAGGGTACTTCTCATTTACAATAAGTGAGATAACTGGACTATGCTTTAGCTTTTCCCTAATTCTTGCTGTGTTTTATTGCCTTTGTTGGTTCTTCATGAACCCAAATAAAATTCTCACTAATAACTGTGACTTACCAATTATACCAATTACAGATGTCTAAAATTTAGGAGTTAAAAAAAAGACCTTAAGTAGTCAAGGAAGTCATTTTCCCACAAAAGGAACTCCAGATGGATACAATTTTTAAACTTTATTTTGACAAATAAAAATTGCATATATGTACAGCATACAACTGGATGTTTTTATGTCTGTATATGTTATGGAATGATTAAATCAAGCTAATTTATATACCTATTATCTCATATATCCAACTATTTTTTTAATGGTAAGGACACTTAAAATCTACTCTCTAGCTGAGCATGGTGGTGCATGTCTGAAAGATAGAGGCAGGAAGATTGCTTGTGCCCAAGAATTCTAGATAAGCCTGGGCAACATGAGACCCCATTTAAATTAAAACAACAACAACAACAAACTACTTTCCAAGCAATTTTCAAGTATATAATACTTTATTATTAACTACAGTCAACCATGCTGTACCTTGGATCTCTAGAACTTATTCCTCTATATGTCTGAAACTTTGTACCCTTTAGCCACATCTCCCCATTTCTCCCCAGCTCCCAGCCCCTGGTAATCACCATTCTATTCTCTGCTTCTATGAGTCTAACTTTCTTAGATTCTACATATAAGTGAGATCATGTAGTATTTGTCTTTCTGTGCCTGGCTTATTTCACTTCACATAATGTCCCCCAAGTTCTTCCATGTTGTTACAAATGTCAAGACTTCCTTCTCTTGAAAAGCTAAGTAGTATTGCATTGTGTGTGTGTGTGTGTGTGTGTGTGTGTGTGTGTGTGTGTGTGTGTATATATATATATATATATATATATATATATATATATACATATCACATTTTCTTTATCCATTCATGTGTTGATGAACACTTAGGTTGATTCCATATCTTAGCTATGGCAAATAAAGCTTTAATGAACACAAGGGATAAGATCATTTTCTATTTGTAAAGAGACAAGCAAATTAGAGTGCTCAACACTTACACGATGGTTTCTCAACACTGGGAGGGCTTTTGTGCATACTTTATTGTTGCTAATGCTGTTTAAGTGAGCATTTATTTTCCTTTAAAAGCATTCCACATCCATAGAGAAAAAACTTCTAGTTTCTTCTCCTCACCATGAAACGCTTTATCAAATGAATAATTTGTTTCAATAACTGAGACAATATGAATTATATAGCAGGAGGGAACTCCCTTCAAAGTAAGAAAAAATATAGCTTATATCACCCTTTAAAAATTTTTAAATATATTTATTTACATTTAGGAGTATGACTTTAAAGAAACTTCTGTCCTTCACATGACCCTCCGGTTCATGTGTCCAACAGTCTAGCTATCATTTCTCAGAAGTTACTAAACAAAAGATTCTAATTAGCCTAAATGAGGTACATGTCCATTCTCTGAGGAAGACTGAATTGTTTCCCTCCATCTCTACTTCTGTTCTGAGTATAGTCTGATACTCCTAAACCAGTTCGTCCACATCCTCATAGCCTCAAAGGTAGAGAGGATCTCCTTTCCTGCCAGATGCAGTTCTGGTGGTAGTAGTAGTGGTTAAGACCAAATTAAGACCTTTGGAGGTCCCAAGTACAGAAAATATAATAGTACGGCCCTCTATTCTCTCCCTCTTAAATTCAAAATAAAAATAATACTAAACAGCTAACATTTAATCCAATAAATTCTTATTTCTTTCCTGATTCTACAGTATTTTTTTAAATGTTAACATACTAAATGCTTTCAATTGTTTTTCAAATTCTTTTTCTTCTGCTTTGCTGATCGTAAGCTTTTGTCTGATATGCTGTTTGGCTAATCAGCACTAAGTGCTAAAAAATAGAAGTAAAAGCAGTTGCAACTTGAAGACGTCTACTTTATGTCAGGTATTTTACATGGATTATTTATAATTCTTGTCACATCTACAAAAAGGAGAGATTATCAACCCTGTTTTGCTGATTAAAAAAAGAACTCAAAGAAGATAGACAAGATGCCCAAGGTCACTCATGCTGCAAATGCCAGAGGTGGGTATCTGAAATAGGCATTTATGTCTCCCAAGTCTGATGCATTAGACATACTGACTGTAGGGCATTTCTTCAGAACCAGCTCCTGGACAAAATTTCATTTCAGAGAAACACCAAAAAATGCTTTTTAAATACATCATTTGGTAGTACTCAAATTTTCCATGAAACCTAATCACTGATAATCCTAGATAATAACTGTAAATATACAGCCTGGACTGCTGTACTACACAACTCCAGTGTAGAAAAAAGAAAAATTTTTTTTATGTGAATGATGTCCCCTGGAGTTGTGTGATACAGTTGAGGGTGTAATCCAAATGCTTGCTATAGGCCTTGTCAGGGCCATTTACTATTCTGTTTTGGAAAAAAAGAACTAATGCTTGCTATAGACCTTGTCAGGGCCATTTACTATTCTGTTTTGGAAAAAAAGAACTATCATCGTTTTTTAAAGCCAATAAGCATTCTCAAAATATTAAAGAAAGGTTTTTGTTGTTGCTGTTTTGAGACAGGGTCTTCCTATGTTGCCCAGGCTCATCTCAAACTTCTGGGCTCAAGCGATCCTCCTGCCTCAGCCTCCTGAGCAGCTGTGATTACACACTTGTGCCATCATGACCAGCTCAAGAAAGATATTTTACAACGTGGGCAATACAGTGAGACCTTATTTCTATAGAAAAAATAAAAAACTAGCCAGACATGGTGGCACAACTCCCAGCTTCTCGGGGAACTGAGGTAGAAGAACTGCTTGAACTGCAGTGAATGATGATCACACCACTGTACTCCAGTTTGGGTAACATGGCAACAACACTCTTTTTTTTTTAAAAAAAAAAAAAAAGGGGGAAAGACATCTTAAAGCACGTGAAAATAAAAATATATCAAAAGTCATTTGTAAGAAAATGCAAACTAAAAGCACAATGATATATAACTATACACCTATTATAAGAGCTAAAATTAAAAATAAACATTGTGAGGTTTACTCTTAAAAAATTAACAAAAAAAAAAAAAGAAAAACAAAAAACCAGATAATATCAAGTGCTATCAAGGATGCAGAGCAACTGAAACTCTCAATCATTGGTGGTAGAAATGCAAAATGATACAACCACTTTGGAAAATGATTGGCAGTTTCATACAAAAGTAAACATGTGCTTACCACATGATCCAGAACTCTGCTCCTAGGTATTTACCCAAGCGAAAGGAAAACCGATCACACACAAAGCTATATATGAATGTCTATACCAGTTTTATTCATAATTGCCAAAAACTAGTGACAAGCCAAACATCTTTCAACAGATAAATGAATAAATTAACCATAGTACATTCATACCATAGATTAATACTCAGCAATGAAAAGGAACAAACTATTGATACATACAACATGAATGAATCTCAATAAATTTTCTAAGTGAAAGAGGCTGATCCAAAAGTCTATATAACTACAATTTCACTTACAGTAGGCCCTCTATATCCACTAGTTCCATATCTGAGAATTCAACCAATATGGATAGAAAATATTGCAGGAAAAAAAAAATACAAATAAACAACATGGGATTACAGCTATGTATATAGTATTTACATTGTATAAGGTATTACATTCAGAGATGACGAGTTATCAGGAGGATGTGTGTATATGTAAACATTGGGTCATTTTACATAAGGTACTCAAGCATTTGTGAATTTTAGCATCTGAAGAAGTTTTGGAACTAATCTCCCTCAGATAATGAGGGACAACTGTATATGGCATTCTGGAAAAGTAAAACAGTAGCCATAGAGAACACATCAGCGTTTTCCAGGGGGATGAACTTAAGAGGAGAGGTTAACTACAAAGGGGCAGCAGGAGCTCTGTGTCTTGATTATGAGGGTAGGTACATATTCTATGCATTTGCCAAAATCCACAGAACTGTGTATCATAAAGTGTAACTTTTAATGTATTAATACATAATTTAAAAATGAAAAAACTATAAAAAAATAAAGGAGGCTGGGTGCAGTAGCTCACACCTGTAATCCCAGCACTTTGGAAGGCTGAGGCGGGTGGATCACGAGGTCAGAAGACTGAGACCATCCTGGCCAACATGCTGAAACCCTGTCTCTACTAAAAACTACAAAAAATTTGCCAGGTGTGGTGATGAGCACTTGTAATCCCAGCTACTCAGCTACTCGGGACGCTAAGGCAGAGGAACTGCTTGAACCCCGATGGCAGCGGCTACAGTGAGCCGAGATCCCACCACTGCACTCCAGCTGGGCAACAGAGCAAGACTTAGTCTTTAAAGTTTAAAAAAAAAAAAAAAAAAATCTAATAAATTTTAAAATAAATTAAATAAAAAATAAAGGAAATATGCCAAATTGGGAAAAAGAAAAGGTTTTCAACTACCAGATCTAGAAATGGTTATCCTCTGGAGATAATACAGCTGCCTCCACTGAGCTGTAAAGATAAAACATAAGATGCTTAACACAAGGCTTACCACACAGTAAATTCCTCCTAAGTAGCTGGGATTACAGGCATGTGCCACCACGCCCAGCTAATTTTGTATTTTTAATAGAAATGGGGTTTCTCCATGTTGGTCAGGCTGGTCTTGAACTCCCAACCTCAGGTGATCCGCCCACCTCAGCTTCCCAAAATGCTGCGATTAAAGGCGTGAGCCACTGCGCCTGGCCACCATACGGTAAATTCTTAACTGATACTAGTTCCCTTCCTTTCCCTGCTTCTCTCTCCTATGAAAATATTTCTCTTTCACTGTGTCTACTACTCCCTTTTTTCCCTTTTCTTTTTTCTTCCTCTATAACGGCTTTAAACTGTTTTTGCTACTTTAAATTCATTTTCCCTATTTCTCTGGTTAATAGTAAGTATCTTTTGGGGAACTGACACTACCCCATTTATGTGGTTCTGATGTTAACGTGAACAACAACCCCCACAGTGATTAGCCCAGAGATAAGCCCATCAGAGGTCATCCTAGGAAACTAAGTTCTCAGCTGTCTTTGCCATGAAAGAAGCTTTCTAACATAAGCAGAAAATGAGACCAAGAAAAGAAAAAAACATGAAGCTAGGAAGTGAAGAATACTCTCAAGACGGCATCTAAGTTCCCAGATCTGGTTGTTCCTGGATTTCTCCATCTCTATTTTTCCTATTTATATAGGCAATAAATGACCTTTCTGTTTAAGTCATTTTAGAATTGTTTTTAATGCTTCTCATTTTAAAATCACAAAATATTTGGTTTCTCTAAGGAATCAAAAATAGTAAATTATCTCTTTACTTGTTGTGGCCTTCAGTTAATTTATATTTAGTATTAGTGGCTACTCATATCAAGATATTACCCAACCACACTGTAGGGCAATCACACACATTTGAAAGAGGTAGAAATAGCTGGATCTGGTGGCACACATTTTTAGTCCTAGCTACTCAGGAGGCTGAGGCAGGAGGATTGCTTGAGGCTAGGAGTTTGAGGTTGCGGTGCTCTATGATCACATCTGTGAACAGCCACTACATTCCAACCTGGGCAATACAGCGAGAGGAAAAAAAAAAGAGGTAGAAATAAAAGATAAAACCACACATAACAAAAGTAGACTGAAAACAGCTGCCTACTGAAGATTTACATTACAAGTAGTGAAAAACCTTCAAGACAACTTTTAACACAAATTATATCAGGTTTTAAATCTTCAATGCAGGCAGCGTTCACTTTGCACTACTTTACATTTTACCACTCTACTCACTCAAGCTAGGTAATAAAGATACATGTACTACTGTGTGTCATTCTGTCTTTCCATGCTCATTCACAGATTTTAATCAATATCTGAAGAAAGGCAATAGCATATGCAAATAGGAAAAGCACACAACTGCAGTAAGGATTAAAGAAAAAGTCTCAAGAGTTGACAACAGGTAACAAATTCCTAATAAGACTTTCTTCGGTTTGTCTGCCTGGAATGCCCCTACTTATTTTTGATGCTAAGCTTAAACATCATCTCTTTTCAGTATAATCATCACCACGTACCGTTATCCTACTAGAACTTCCTCTGCCACCTCACGCTTTATCATAGCAACTACCAAATTATATTAATTTATTTATATGTTCGTGGTAACGAGAACCTAAACTATTTTAAAAAAAGGGGGGGTGGTCAGGCGCAGTGGCTCACGCCTGTAATCGCAGCACTTTGGGAGGCTGAGGCGGACGGGTCACGAGGTCAAGAGAGCAAGACCATCCAGGCCAACATGGTGAAACTCCGTCTCTACTAAAAATACCAAAAATTAGCCAGGCATAGTGGCAGGTGCCTGTAATCTCAGCTACTCAGGAGGCTGAGACAGGAGAATTCCTTGAACCTGGGAGGCGGAGGCTGCAGTGAGCCAAGACCATGCCATTGCAACTCCAGCCTGGGCAACAAGAGCGAAACTCCATCTCAAAAATAAACTGACACAGGAGC
Organism: Cebus imitator; assembly: GCF_001604975.1. Lineage (NCBI taxonomy): Eukaryota > Metazoa > Chordata > Mammalia > Primates > Cebidae > Cebus > Cebus imitator. The sequence continues at coordinate 6,698,803 of NW_016107398.1, read as the reverse complement.
AGAAAATCAAACACTGCATGTTCTCACTCATAGGCGGGTGTTGAACAATGAGAACACATGGACACAGGGAGGGGAGCACTACACACCGGGGTCGGTTGGGGGGAAATGGGGAGGGACAGTGGGGGGTGGGGAGTTGGGGGGTGGATGGCATGGGGAGAAATGCCAGATATAGGTGAGGGGGAGGAAGGCAGCAAATCACACTGCTACGTGTATACCTATGCAACAATCTTGCATGTTCTTCACATGTACCCCCAAAACCTAAAATGCAATAAAAATAAATAAATAAATAAAATGAAACAGAAAAAAGCAGATAAACTAGAGAAACACTGTACTGATAGAATTCACAGTTTTCTTACAGGATCCCAACACTTACCCAAAGGTAGCCGTTGGTTCAGGGTTTCTGCACTATAGTCGCTTATACGGTCGCCAGAAATATGTTACAGGAAAAAGAAATATTATGTCACAGGAAAGATGTCCCGACCCAGATCCCAAAAGATGGTTCTTGGATTTCACGCAAGAAAGGGTGAGTCAGCAATGCAAAGTGAAAGCAAGTTTATTAATAAAGTAAAGGAATAAAAGAATGGCTACTCCATAGGCAGATCAGTCCTGAGGGCTGTTGGTTGCCCATTTTTACAACTATTTCTTGATGACATGCTAAACAAGGGGCGAATTATTCATGCCTCCCCTTTTTAGACCATATAGGGTAACTTCCTGACATTGCCATGGCATTTGTAAACTGCCATGGCACTGATGGGAGTGTAGTAGTGAGGATGACCAGCGATCACTCTGATTGCCATTTGGTTTTGGTGGGTTTTGGCCAGGTCCTTAACTGCAACCTGTTTTATCAGCAAGGTCTTTATCACCAGTATTTTGTGCCGATCTCCTATCTCATCCTGTGACTTAGAGTGCCTTAACTGTCTGGGAATGCAGTCCAGTAGGTTTCAGCCCCGTTTTATGCAGCTCCTGTTGAAGGTAGAATTGCTCTGGTTCACATGCCTCTGACAGTTTGACAAGCAAATGAATCTGATGGGGAATACAAAGATGATTCACAATTCAAGATTGGATAATGGGAACGAAAAGCCAACAATGAAAAAAGGAAAGTAGAAAAAAATACATTTCAAGGGAAAAGAAAATTCAAATTTGAGTGGGTTGAGCATGATGGCATGACAATTAGGTGACAATCTCCAGCTGGAAACTGAAGTTCAGGAACTTATAGGAGTCACCTATAGATTTTCACTAAAGCCAAAAGAACAGGTAACATTTCAAGAAAAAGAATCTAGAGAATGAAAAATGTGTAAGGCAAATAGTTGAGAAATAAGTTGACTTTGTAAATGAGCCAGGAGGACAGCAAAGTTATAAGGAGAAGGTAGGAGGAAAAGTGGTTCAAAGTGTTAAATCTGAAGCAACAAGGCTGAAGAGTCCCCATCTGGGAATTCAGAAGGTCACTGGTAACAACAGAAAGAAGAGTTTTAGTGAAAAAGAAGGTAACCAAATTGAAGCAACAGACATAAATTGGTTTTCTTTTCCCCCTTTGGCCTGTTGCATAATATTTTTTAAAGAAAGGAAAAAGAAGAAAAAATAAGGAAAAGTTTTTGTTTAAGCCATTAAATTGTTATTAGGGAAGATTAAACTAAAAATGATAAAAGAGTTAATTAACAGTCCTATACATTCTAACAGTAGAAGGGATAAACGATGTAGCCATGAAAGCCTAAAGGTCATATGCCTGATACCAAATGGGAGACAGAAATTATACAATTTAGAGAGAGAGAAAAGCAAAGCTGAAGAAGCTTCTGTTGGATGGTCTTGATCTCCTTACCTTTTTTAAAAAAAAAAAAAAAAAAAAAGTAAGTGAACCTGCAAAGTCTGAGAGCAGTACACTAGAAGCAGGCCCTCGAAAGAAGTACAGTAGTGGCTCACACTATAATCCCAACACTTTAAGAGGCTGAGGCAGGCAAATCACTTGAGGCCAGGAGCTCAAGACCAGCCTGGGCAACATGGGAAAACCCAGACTCTACAAAAATAAATAAATAAACCTGACATGGTGGTGCATACCTATAGTCCCAGCTACTCAAAAGGCTAAACCAGGAGGATTACCTGAGCCCAGGAGGTCGAGGCTGAAGTGAGCTAGGATTGCACCACTTCCCTTCGTCTGGGCAATAGAACATTACCAGTCTCATTTGAAAAAAAAAAAAAAAAAATTAGTAGAAAAGGTCTGATATTTTAGTGCCCATTTTCTCATTAATTGCTCACATTATATTTTAGAACACATTTTCTCATTAATTCCTCATCTCATTTTTACTTGTAGAAGGATACAAATTCTTCAGTCTATTTAATCTGATATTCTTTTTTTAAAGACAGCCTTCTATATTCCATCTAACAATGTTCTGTATGTCTTCTTTTCCACTGTAAATTACCCCATGTATTCTTTGCTATGTTACAAAACTTTTTTTTTTTTGTTTTTGAGACTAAGTCTCCGTCACCCAGACTGGAGTGCAGTGGTGCAATCTCAGCTCACTGCAACTTCCGCCTCTTGGGTTCAAGTGATTCTCTTGCCTCAGCCTCCTGAGTAGCTGGGATTATAGGCACGCGCCACCACGCCCAGCTGATTTTTGTATTTTTAGTAGAGATGGGGTTTCACTATATTGGTCAGGCTGGTCTCCAACTCCTGACCTTGTGATCTGCCCATATTGGCCTCCCAAAGTGCTGGGATTACAGGCGTGAGCCACTGTGCCCAGCCCACAAAACTTTTTTTTTTTGTCATGCATGAAGACTAAATCACAAGACTTTTAATCATTCTTACTGCTTATGTGGTTCTAGTCTTGTTCTCATGCTCTGTACAGATATCAATGTAGTATTTGATTACTCAAGAAATCCTTAATGTCTATTTTCTTAAAGACAAGTACTTGAGAGAACTATACAAATAAACCTAGAAATGGCTATATCTTCTGACAGCTGCTCATTTATTATTATGACTAAAAATAAAAATTCTCCAGGAAAATATGAATAATGATCTTTAATATTTTAAAGCTTCAGAAGTAATAGAAAAAGTGTCTCTCTTCATTTACATTGACATTTTTCCAATTACACAATTCATATTTTGGTATTTTACATGTATTAAAAATTCAGTGGGACTTTTAAAATAAATATGGCTTAACACACATTGAAAAGAACATTCTTGGCTGGTACAGTGGTTTACGCCTGTAATCCCAACATTTTGGGTGGCCAAGGCATGTAGATCACTTGAACTCAGAAGTTTGAGGACAACCTGGGCAACACAGCGAAACCCTGTCTCTACAAAAAATACCAAAAAGAAAAAATTAACCAGGCATGGTGGTATGCACCTACATTCTCAGCTACTCAGGAGGCAGAGTAGGGAGGACAGATTCTGCCCCAGAGGTAGAGGTTGCAGTAAGCCATGATCGCACCACTGCACACCAGCCTAGGCAGCACAGTAATACCCTGTCTCAAAAAAGAAAAAAAAAATTTACAATGAAAACAATTGCCTCAGAAAGTTCTACATTTATTTTCAAAACGCTGACACTGACATTTCATAAAATGCTTTGGGATTCAACTTTTGTAACTGTTTTACAGTCTTTAAGTTTTTTGTTTTTCTGTTTTTTTTTTTTTGAGACAGTCTCACTCTATCACCCAGGCTGGAGTATAGTGATGCAATCTCAGCTCACCTGTAGCCTTGACCTCCTGTGCTCAAGTCTCCCATCTCATCCTCACAAACACCACCACAGCCAGCTAATTTTTTAATTTTTTGTAAAGATGGGTCTCACCATGTTGCCCAGGCTCATCTCAAATTCCTGGGCTCGAGCAACCCTCTCATCTCAGCCTCCAAAGTGCTGGGATTACAGGCATGAGCCACCACGCCTGGCCTGCTTTAAAGTCTTAATACAATGTTTATAATACCGTCAGAAGTGACAAATCTTCATATGATAAATGCAGGTTTGATTTGGAGATATTTCTTATTATCAAAAAGTGGTTTACCTACATTAGAAATGCCACTTTTGAACAAAAGGTATGACTGTAAAACATGAAACAAATTTTCTTACACTGCTGTAATTACACTATTTTTAAAATATATTTATAGCTACATTCCCCTCATCCAGTGTCTGCTCTGTGTGTTGGGTAAAAATCTCATATGCTCTAGTATGTTGAGTAAAAATAAAGTTCAACCATTTAATAGCCATACTTCCTACTATTATAGGTAAAATAACAAGCTCTGAAGGTTCCTATAAGTCAAACTATTGATTATTTGAAAGTAGTTACAACACTGATTTTTAAATTTAGGCAGTTGTGATTCAATCCTCTTTTTTTATTCTATACTGAAAATGAACATTACCCTTTTAGCATATATCTGACACCAGCCTACTCAGTCATCTCCTCCTGTTACAAACATACACATATATACATGTACACTCCTATTTTTTAAACCCTTATACATGTATTTTTTTCCTAGTTTATAACCTGAATGTAACCTGTCAGTTTTGCCTCTAGGACAATCTTCCCAATGATAGTGATGCATTTTCTTTTGTTCTCCTTTGAAAAACAATCGAATCCCACTTGACTACCTTGAGTGCAGCTTGGCACAAACTTCACTGAAATTGTTCCACCCCACTTTCTACTATCAGAACAAAAAACTAAAACAGCATAGTCTTGTACTTCTCTCCATAAGAAGCTTCACTTCTGAAGTTCTACCTCACAGAATTACTCAACTATGCCTTTGTTCTCTTCAAAAATCTTTATTAACTCAGCATTTAAGATTATCCCCATCCTGAACTAAGAAATGCCAAAAAATATTTAATCAACCATCTTGATTCTTCCAAACAATCCCAAATTTGTTCATTGCTGAATCATCCTTTAGACCATGTCTTAGTCTGTTCAGGCTGCTAAAACAAAATACCCTAGACTGGGTAACTTATAAATGACAGAAATTTATTTCTCACAGTTCTGGAGGCTAGGAAGTGCAAGACCAAGATTTGGTGTCTGGTGAGGACTTACTCTGCTTCATGGATGGCATCTTCTCACTGAGTCATCACTTCGCAGAAAAGGGCGATTCAAGGTTCCTCAGGCCTTGTTAATAATAAAGGCAGTAATCCCATTCCTGAGAGCTCTGCCCTCATGACCTAAGCACCTCCCAAAGCCCCCACCTCTTAAAACCGTGGAAGTGAAGGTTAGGTCTCAACATAAGAATTCTGAAGAGACATTCAGACCATAGCTGACATAAGCCTCATTTTTTTGATCCAGAAGAAGACACACACACACACAGTGGCTATCTTTAGGAGGAAGAGTTAATGTACCTTTTAGGAAAAGGTCAGTGAATGGCTACACAGCTGTGAAAAGTAGAATAAGAAACTCAAAATAATTCATTTTATGGAGAAAAATCACAGGCCAAGATGGGACAAGTGGTTAACCCATGTTTATATATTTGGTGGCAGAGCCGACACTAGTATTCAAGTTTCCTGATTCCAAGTTCAAAGCTTTTCTATTTTGTCCATTCATTCCAATTACTAAACAGGATTATGCTAAATGAAAGGAGGTATACACAAAAGACTACAGAGTGTATGATTCTGTTAATACTAAATTTCAAGAGATGGCAAAACTATGGAGACAAAAAGCAGATCAGTGATTGGTTGCGTGGAGCTAGGGATAGGCACAGGTATTGACTGCAAATGGGCAAGAGTGAGCTTTTTGGAAGACGAAAGTTTTCTAAAACTGGATTGTGATAATTGTTGCACAACTGTATAAATCTACTAAAACCTGAACTGTGAATTTTATGATACATAAATTGCACCTTAATGCTATTTTTTAAACTACTAATAATTCAATATATAAGGAACTCAACAGCAAAAAAACAAATAATGCAATTAAAAAGTGGGCAAAAAACCTAAAAAGACATTTCTCAAAAGAAGACATATAAATAGGCAACAGGTATATGAAAAAATACTGATTAACCATCACAAAAAAGCAAACCAAACCACAATTCTGTATCACTTTACACCTGTTAGGATAGCTAGTCACATAAAGACAAAAGATAAGTAAGCACTGACGAGGATGTGGAGAAATGGGAATCTTGTGCACTGTTGGTGGGAATAGAATAAATTGGGACAGCCATTATGAGAAAACAGTGTAGATGTTCCTCAAAATTTTAAAAATAGAACTACCATATGCTCCAGCAATTCCACTTCGGGGTATACATCCAAAGGAAATGAAGTAAGTATGTCAAGGAGGTATCTGCACTCCAATGTTCATGAAAGCATTATTTACACAGCTAAGCTGTGGAGTCAACTTGTGTCCACCAATGGATAAATGGGTAAAGCAAATGTGTTATGTGTGCATGGGTATGTGCATGCATGCATACACACACACACACACGAATCATATTCAGCTTTAAAAAAGACAATCCTGATGGAGTTTAAAATATGCCATTCTGACATATTGACTATTTTGAGTTAAAGGCACTTGAAAAACAGCAGGTGTAAAAGATCACTCTGACCTTCCTTCTATTTCTTAAAAGCAGATGAAATTCCCATGTGAAAGATGTCCTCCTTAAACTAAAGGGAAAGCAACATTTTTATCATCAAGGATGGGATATGGAGACCAAGAGAATTCTGTACAGACTTTGTTAAAATAACTTTTATCTTTTAAGCCTTCCCATATAATCCAGTTTATTTTTCAAGTTACTATCCTTTGTCCAATATAGTACGTAAGTATTCAAATTCTAACTGTATCTTTGGGTCTTTGTTTCCTTATGAGGGCTACTGTGCCATGTAAAACTTGTATTGAATACATTTGTGTGCTTTTCTCTTGACAATCTATCTTATGTTAATTCAATTATCAGGGCAAGCCAGAAAAAAACAAAAAACCTTTAGAAAAGTAGAGGTAAAGTTTGCTTCCCCCCTACAATGTTATCTGCAAATAGCGTGGATGAACCTGAAGGACACGATGCTAAGTAAAATAAGACTGGCAAAAAAGACAAATACACGTACTACATGATCTTACTTATATATGGAATCTTAAAAAGGTAAACTCATAGAAGTAGAGAATAGAATGGTGGTTGTCAAGGGCTGGGGTGAGGGGGAAATGGGGAGATGTTGGCCAAAGGGTTATACAGGATGAGTAAGTTTTATATATCTAATGTATAGCATGGTGACTATAGTTAATAATATTTACTGTACACATTAAATCTGCTAAGAAAGTAGATTTTACTTTTTTTTTAGACGGAGTCTCACTCTGTCACCCAGGCTAGATTACAGTGGCGGCTCACTGCAACCTCCGCCTCCTGGGTTCAAGTGATTCTCCTGCCTCAGCCTCCTAAGGAGCTGTGATTAATTTTTGTATTTTTAGTTGAGGGGAGGTTTCGCCATGTTGGCCAGGCTGGTCTCGAACTCCTAACCTCAAGTGATCTGCCCGCCTTAGCTTCCCAAAGTGCTGGGATTACAGGCCTGAGCTCCCACACTTGGCCAGAAAGTAGATTTTAAATGTCCTCACCACACACACAAAAAAAAGGTAACTATGTGAAGTGATGGATGTGTTAATTAGCATGATTGTGGTAAACATTTCACAATCTATACATATACCAAAACATCAAGTTGTACACCTTAAATACATACAATTTTTATTTGCCAATTATACCTCAATAAAACCAGGGGGTAGGGAAGAGAACATTTCATGTTCAAAAAACAAAAGGAACTCAGATTTTTTTTTTTAGCTTTAAACTCTTAGAGCTCTCAGGGCTTAAAACTATAGTTGACCCTTGAATAACACAGGTTTGAATCTTGAGGGTCTATTCATATGCTAATTTTTTCAATAAATATGTTGAAAAATTTGGGGGAGGTTTGTGACACTTTGAAAAAATTCACAGACAAACCATATAACCTAGAAATATCAAAAAAGTAGGCCAGTTGCAGTGGCTCACACCTGTAATCCCAGTACTTTGGGAGGTCGAAGTAGGAGGATCACTTGAGCTCAGGAGTTCAAAACCAGCCTGGGCAAGGGCAACATGGCAAAACCCTGTTTCTACAAAAAATACAAAAATGAGCAAGCCATGGTGGGATGCAACTGAAGTCCCAGCTACTCAGGAGACTGAAATGGGAGAATCACTTGAGCCAGGAGGCAGAGGTTGCAGTGAGCTGTGATTAAATCACTGCATTCCAGCCAGAGTTTCAGAGTGAGACCCTGAGTCAAAAGAAGAAAAAGACAGGAGGAGAGGAGAATTGCTTGAACCCCAGAGGTGGAGGTTGCAGTGAGCAGAGATCGTGCCACTGCACTCCAACCTACTTTGTCAAAAAAAAAGATAGAGGTATGTCATGAGTGGTTAAAATATATGTAGATACTAGCATATTTTATCATTTATTACAACAAAATATATACAAATCTATTATAAAAAGTTAAAATTTGTCACAACTTAACACCACACACTTAGCCATACATGGTACCATTTGAAACTGAGAGAAAACCTGTCTCAAAAAAGAAAACATGAGGCATTAAATCATAACTACATAAAATTAACTATGCTACACTCTGTACTACTGAAATAATTTTGTAGCCACCTCCTATTAATGAGGTGAGCTCAAGTGTGAGTATTTGCTTAAAGTACCATGTGACATTAATCATCTCAAAGCAAGCAGTTCATCTCTCCAATAAATTGTCTATTCCAGTAAAAAGTGATCTCTCCCAGTTTCATCATGTTTAGTACGATACTATAGACCTCAAATGACACCTAAGTGCCACTAGTGATGTCGGAAGTGCTCCCAAGCAGCAGAGAAAAATCATGGCACTACAAGAAAAAGTTGAATTGCTTGATATGTAATGCAGATTGATGTCTGCAGCTGCAGTTGCCCGCCACTTCAAGATAAATGAATCCAGCATAAGGGCCATTATAAAAAAAGAATTCATGAAGCCACTGCTGAAAGTACTCCAGCAGATGCAAAAACAGTGCGTGTTTTGTGAAATACTTTTTTAACTCATATTGGGGTACTTTTATAGGGGTACTGGATTGCTGTAATGAAAGGCATCCCTATAAACTTTAATAATATTCAAGAAAAAGCAAAGACATTATACAATAACTTAAAGCAAAAGGAAGGTGAAGGATCTAAAGCTGAAGAACATAATGCCAGCCAAGGATGGCTTGATAATTTTAGAAAGATGTTTGGCTTTAAAAATGTCACAATATCAGGAGAAGCAGCTTCTGACAACCAAGAGGCAGCAGACAACTTTCCAGATGCCATTAAGAAAACCATTGAGGAGGCCAGGTCCACTGGCCCATTCCTGTAATCCCAGCACTTTGGGAGGATGAGGCAGGAGGATCCTGAGGCCAGGGGTTCAATACCAGCCTGGGCAATACAGCAAGACCCCACCTCTACAAAAAAAAAAATTAATTAGCTGGGGGGAAGGTATAATGGCTCACACCTGTAATCCCAGCACCGTGGGAGGTCCAAGTGGGAGGATCACTTGAGGCTAGGAGTTTAAGACCAGACTGGGCAATGCCGTCAGACCCTGTCTCTACAAAAAAATTTAAAAAATTTAAAAATTAGCCAGGCACAGTGGTGCAACTTGCATCCCTGCTATTCAAGAGGTTGAAAAGCAGAAGGACTGTTTGAGTCCAGGAGTCTGAGGCTGCAGTGAGCTATGATCATGTCATTTGCACATCAGCCTGGGCAATAGAACAAGACCCCATCTCTTAAAAAAAAAAAAAATACAGAGAAAGAATATCTGCCTAAACAAGTTTTTAATGCAGACAAATGTGCCCTATTCTGGAAAACAATTCCATAAAAAACATTCATTAGTAAGGAAGAGAAAAAAGCACCAGGATTAAGGCAGGAAGGGATGGGCTAACTCTACTGTTTTGTAAAAATGCAGTGGGGTTTATGATCAGGACTGCCCCTATCTATAAAGCTACAAACCCCCAAGCCTTGAAGGGAAAAGATAAACACCCGCTGCCAGTCTTTTGGTGGTACAACAAAAAGGCCTGGGCAATGAGAACCCTTTTTCTGGATTGGTTCTGTTGATGCTTTATCCCTGAAGACAGTTCTTTTATCATTGAACAATACCCCTGGCCTCCCAGCACCCCATGAGTTCAACACCAAAGGTGCTGAAGTAGCCTAATTGCCCCCGAACACAATGTCTCTTATTCAGCTTCTAAATCAGGGGGTCATGAGGACCTTTAAGGCTGATTGGACACAGTACACTACAGAAAGTACTGTCACTCCATGAAAGAGAATGCCAATAAAGAGACCATCATGAAAGTCTGGAAGGATTACACCCCCGAAGAAGCCACCGTTGTTATGGAAAAAGTCATGAAAGCCATCAAGCCTGAAACAAGAAATTCCTACCGGAGAAAACTGTGTCTAGACATTGTACATGGCTTCACAGGATTTGCCATAAGTCCAATCTAAGAAATCCTGAAAAAGACTGTGAATATGGCAAAAAAAATAATAATAATAATAATATGAGTTAAAGGGTTTCAAGATATGAATCTTGGAAAAATTTAAGAAACAGACACCACACAAGGGGAATTCTAAAAATATGATTCGATGAGTGCTTCCAATCCAGTACCAGATGATAAAAAAGATGTAGAAGGAATGCCAAAAACAAAATGACATCAGACAATCTAGCAGAAGGGTTCTGATTATTCAAGGCTGCTTTTGACTCCTTCAGTGACATGGACCTTTCTCTGTTATGGGCACTGAAACTAAAGCAAACAGTAGAAGAAGGATTGGTACCATATGGAAATATTTTTAGAGAAATGTAAAAGCAAAAAAGATAGAAGTATGATCTATTGACATAAAGTTATACCATGTGTGCCTGCCTCTCCTGCCTCCCCTTCCCCCTTTCACCTCTACCATGCTGGGACCAACAAGACTAATTCCTCCGGTTACTCCTCCTCCTCAGCCTACTCGATGTGGAGATAATGAGGATAAAGACCTTTGTGATGATCCACTTCCACTTAATGAACAGTAAACATATTCTCTCTTCCTTATGATTTTCTTAATAACATTTTATTTTCTCTCGAGTACTTTAAGAACACAGTATATAATAAATATAAGGTGTAATGTGTTAGTTGACTATGTCACCGGTAAGGCTGGAAGTCAGGTCTATCAGTAATTAAGTTTTTGAGGAGTTAAAAGCTATATGTGAATTTTCAACTTGATGGGGGTCTGCGCCCCAGACCCCATGCTGTTCAAGGGTGAACTATGCATGCTAAAAAGTGTCACTAAAATATGAAGAAACCAACTTTTCTCTAAACGTTAGATGCACTTCCCTTCATAATTTCCAAAAGTTGGGTACCTTATTTTCCAACCTTGCATTTACAAATGGAAACAGCAAATGACAGGTACTATACAAATATACATGTATAAATGAACATATGATCCTATTAGAACACTTTAGTTACTATCATTATTTTCTTTTAGGTACTTCTGTACTACTCTCAGTAAGCCTCTGTAAACAGTCATATAGACGATGTGTTCTGGCCAAGTTCGATGATTCGCACCTGTAATCCCAGCATCTTGGGAGGCCAAGGCAGGAGGATCACTTGAGCCCAGAAGTTCAACACCAGCCTGGGGAAGAGCGAGATCCCATCTCTTAAATAAAAAATTAAAATTAAAAAAGGATATATTCTTTTCTTTATTGTCTATTCTGACAAAAATTTCTCCAAAATAGACTTCTTTGGTAATTTCATTTTCATTATATCTTTATGCCATTATAACCCAAATGCTTATTTTATTATTATTATTAAGAGGAACTATTCCTAATTTCACATTACCAGGTTTCTTTAGTTCATTATTTGGTACATCCTAGGATGTATCCTACATCCTCAGTAAGTATACATCTTTTCAGCTTACTCAGCATTCAGAACATAGTATCATTTGTTTGCTTACAAATTAAAAGTAACATTATATCTCTCATTCTGTGCACACCTGACAACCTATGAGAGGTATCAAGCAGATACTTCTAATATTTGAACCTTAAAAATAAACGAAGTTTTAGTTAATAGAGGGCTAGATGTCTGTAATTATGTCAGGAAGCAATCGGATTATCAGTAAACCTACATTTCTCATGCTGTTGAGGGGGTCAGTTTACCAAGGATAAAACAGGCCTTTTGGCCTGAAGAATTTCAGTTACAACCTGCCTATCCCCTGGAGTTTCACTACACTTCCTAAGACAGAAAGAAAAACCTAAAACTTATAAAAATAAAGCAAATTGTTTACCCTGGCTTAGTTCTACTTGTAAATAATCAGTTTTCTCAAAATTATAATCTTTTGACATTTGGCAACTGAACGAATTAAGTAGTTATTCAAAGAGCTCAAGACATAAAAAAACTAATACAATTTCTATTACATATATTTCTCCTTCAGGTGCCAGTACAATTTCAAGTGTTGGAAAAATTGAATAAGTCAGATCCCAACTGATTAGGCCCTAAATGTCAAACACACTTTCACCTTGTGAACATCTCACAGTAAGTGTCTTAAACCTATTAACAGTACGCCCATGAGTGGGGAACACTGTGCTTCATTTTAGTTTAAGATGCTAGTTCTCAACAATGAACATAGTTGTTGTGTTTTTTACATTATAGCAATGAAGCACATGAAGGTTAGAATTTTTTTAAAAACTAATTCCTTCTAGTCAGAGACGCTATAAATGAAGATAAAAATAACACAGGAGAAATGAAAATGCATTCCACAAAATTGAAATGATATATTAAATATTAAGTAGAACAATACTGTAACTGATATGTGTTAAGAAGGAAACCATTTCCCACATCCCTTTTTATATGAAGTTATAAATTTTTTTTTTGAGACAGTGTTTCACTCTTGTTGCCCAGGCTGGAGTGCAATGGTGCAATCTCGGCTCACCACAACCTCCGCTTCCGGGTTCAAGCAATTCTCCTGCCTCAGCCTCCCAAGTAGCTGGGATTACAAGTGCTCACTACAGCTAATTTTTTTATTTTTCAGTAGAGATGGGGTTTCTCCATGTTGGTCAGGCTGGTCTTAAACTCCCAACCTCAGGTGATCTGCTTCCCCCTCAGCCTCCCAAAGTATTGGGATTACAGGCGTGAGCCACTGCGCCCAGCCTATAAAGTCATTTTTTATAAATAATTTTGAAGGCCGGGCACAGTGGGTCACGCCTGTAATCCCAGCACTTTGGGAGGCTGAGGCAAGTGGATCAAAAGGTCAGGAGTTCCAGACCAGCCAGACCAACATGGTGAAATCCCCCTCTACTAAAAATACAAAAATTAAGCCGGGCGTGGTGGCACTTGCCTATAATCCCAGCTACCTGGATGAGGGAGGAGAACTGCTTGAACCTGGAAGGCGGAGGTTTCAGTGGGCCGAGATCGCACCACTCTAGCCTGGGCAACAGAGACTCTGGCTCAATAAGTAAGTAAATAAATGAATAAATAAAATTAAACGCTATACCACTGAAGTTCTTCTAGTCTCTTGCCTACTACCTCAAAAGGAAATGAAATCATTATCATAAACCTATCATGACAAAAACTAATGTTTTCCCTGGAAAAGTTCTATGAACTCTAAGGAAAAAAATATACTTCAAAGATGGTCAATTCCTGCATTTCTTACCGTTGCTGGAAGAGGATGACAAACAAGGAGAAGAAAGTAGAGGGAGAGAGAAAAACTGAATAAATCTCCTTCATCTCCAAATAAGGCAAGCTCCTCGACCAGTATTCTCCTCTCTCTATCTCCCTCACTTCACTGACTGCCCCAAGGTCCCAGACAATACAGAAGCTACAAATTATATCTGTCCACTTTACCACTAATCAAGATATTACTATCAATTGTATTAAAAAATTATAAAAACGATTGTTTAGATTAGCTTGTGGAATGTTGACTTAAGTCATTAGATAACATTGCAATGCTTTTATCGTTTTGATGGTTTGTAAACATTGTTTATACTCCAAGCAAATTTATTCTGGTTCTAGATATTAGAATTTGATATCTCATTTAAGGGATATTATATAAAATCAGTCACAACATTGATAAAAATTTAAAACTCATTCATTGTCCATTGAAAGTCTTAATCAAAAAAGACTTACATAGATATATATAGGTTCATTTTAGTTACAAGTTTAAGGTAAAAGGATTCTCCCATTTTCATTTTACTTTTGTTCAAGTTTATAAACAGAAAGTTACGGCATTTATGCACTTTGAAGTTTATATCATGAAGTTTATTCATTAGAAAAACTAATTCTAACTTTTTTCATGTGCCTCATTGCTACATGACATAAACTTATTACTCAGATTCTAAAATAAACATTAGCTTTTCCATTTTCATCTAAGATTAACATCAACATTTTACTGAGACAGAGTCTCACTCTGTTGCCAGGCTGGAGTGCAGTGGTGTGATCTCCGCTCACTGCAACCTCCGTCTCCCATGTTCAAGCGATTCCCCTGCCTCAGCCTCCTGAGTAGCTGGGACTACAGGCATGCGCCACCAAGCCCGGCTAATTTATTATTTTCTATTTTAGTAGAGACAGGGTTTCATCATGTTGGCCAGGATGGTCTCAATCTCCTGACCTTGTGATCCTCTTGCCTCAGCCTCCCAAAGTCCTGGGATTACAGGCATGAGCCACTGAGCCCAGCCTGTTTTTTATTTTATAATATGAACTTTATTTATACTGACCAATCATCAAGGCTGTGACAAGATCTTTCAAGTTCGTTTGCATATTTATTCAGTTTATGGAAAAATAAATTTATAAAATACAAGCTTTAAAATACAACAAATACAGTGAGCATTTCAGCAGTGATCTTTAAAGTTTTTCTTTTATTCCAGTGCTTCAATGAAGTTATACTATAAAACCAATAAAGAAGGCAGAATAGCAACGGCAAATTTGAACCACATTAGCACCATTTATATTGGTATAATTTGTTAATTAAAAGAAGATTTATAAATCCAAAACATATTTCTCCTTCACTTTGTCATTTTCTGACCAAAAAAACCTGAATAATGAGTAATGAGTTTATATCTGAGTAATGAGTTAAATCTGAGTAACGAGTTTATATCATGTAGCAATGAGGCACATAAAGGTAGTTAGAATTAGTTTTTCTAACAAATAAACTTCATGACACTACAAAGAGATTTTTTTTAAAAGAAGATGATTAAGAAAATTTAAATGAAATTAAGCCTATAACTCTGCTTTCAGTAAAGAGTGCAAAAGTAACCCTTACATTGACAAATATGGCATAATCCCATAGGTCCTATTTGCTCTTCTTCCATTAAAAGGAAAACATGCAGTCTCATATAAAGTTTACGTGGGTTTTATGTTCAGAATATTGCAGAGATTAAGAAAAACCTTTGCCTAGTGCGTGGTAAGGTTAACTTTATTGGTTTGATTTCCCATTTTTCCAAATGGAAGACTGTTGGATGATGGAGGGTGGCTGGGGAAAGGAAATAATGGCAGGAGATTAGAATGTTGAAAGAAAAGTTGGGACTTGAAACTAATCAATTTTTAAAAATCTTACTACCAAGCATGATGGCTCACACCTGCAGGAGGCCAAGCTGGGATAATCACTTGAGGCCAGGAGTTAAGACCAGACTGGACAACATGGCGAGACCCTGTTTCTTTTAAACTTAAAAAATAAAAATTAAAAATCTTTTTAATAAAATAAAAGAACCAGGTATAGTGACTCATGTCTGTAATCCCAGCATTTTGGGAGGCCAAGGAGTGAGGATCACTTGAGCCCAGGAGTTCAAGACAAGCCTGGGCAACATAGCAAGGTCTTGTCTCTACAAATAATAAAAAATAATTAGAAATAATTAGCCAGGCATGGTGGCATGCACCCATATTCCCAGCTACCCCAGACGCTAAGGCAGGAGAATGGCTTTAACCAGGGAGGTCATGGCTGCAGTCAGCCATGATCATCCCACTGCACTCTAGCCTAGGCAACACAGTGAGACAACTCCCCACCCCAATCTCAAAGAAAATAAAATCTTAAATCTACACACATGCCCATATAATATTCTTCTGTTGGGAATTTTTTTTAAGGTTCTTTAAAAATCAGTTGTAAACATCTTTTACTTTTAATATCTTTGTCTCATTATAACAAGCTACAGTGTAAAAACAATTCAAACTCCAACAAAGAAATTCTATACTATATGATAGTGAAATATAAGCCAGAGAATCAATAAGAGGATGCTACACTACTGTTGAAGACCAGAAGTTATTATCTCCTTTGAAAAGGATCAACAGAAGCAGTATTGATGCAAGATACAAAACTACTATAACAAAGCTGGATGTGGTAGCACATGCCTATAGTCCCAGTGACTCAAGAGGCTGAGGAAGGAGGATCACTTGAGCCCAGGAGTTGAAGGGCAACCTAGACAAAACAGCAAGATCCCAANAAAAAAAAAAAAAAAAACCATAATAGTAATACTTTTTGTTTCAGAGTTGTTTAAAATCTTAGTTATATGTTTAATAAAGTAACTTATTCAAGTCTTTTTAAATTCAAGTCTTATGATTGTAAAACTTTCTTTTACATTTATCAATGTGCTATAATTTGAAACGGATGTATCCGCCATTTAACCACCAAGAAATTTATTAAATGCAGTTTATCATAAATCAAAAATAACCATTAATAAAATGAAGAATCTATTTACTTTATCAGCATTGAGATTCTATTTACATAATGAAGAGCTATGGGTAACAAACAGCCCAAATACTATTCGCAGAAAACTCAATATTCCAATGATTTTAATATACATATAATTATCAATTTCTAGGCTTGGATTTACAGAGTATGTAAATGGTCAGAAGTAAATTAACATACCTAATTTATTACAGTTCAGAAACCTAAATGAAATGCCATAGGCCACAAAACAACTGCTTCATATTCAAAGGCACAAGTTCAATTTGGTAGATCAGCTGGTACTCACTGCATTATATTGCAGGAGATAAGGGTTAAGTGACCTTGGGATACTGTTCTCCAGATGGCTAAAGGGTCCATTTTTTTATTGGAATTATCTCTACTTTAAAAAAAAAATTAGATCTACTTTTGATAAACACCTAGCTTACCACACAATTAATACCTTTGTCCATATAAGATTCTACTTGAGGCTTTGTTTTTGAAATTTTAGGATTATAGCCACTATAAAAACAAAATTTAAGAACACACAACATACACAACAGGTTAAGAATACATGCCTTCTCTTCTGATGAACAGCACAAGAAGGTTAAGAAGTTTGGGGATACATTTTAGAGATTTTTAAATGAGAAATCCAATAAATCTTTAAGCATTTAGCTTTCCATTATTGCAGCTCATGAAAAGATTGTTTAAACTAATTTTGTAATACACAATATATTCACTCCACAAATAACTATGTACATATATAGCCCACATCAATTTCCTTATCCTAAAAGGATTAAGGAAAAAATTAAAAATTTATGTTTCTCCTACTCATAAAAATCTGGTTTTAGGTGTTTTAAAAGTTCAAACAGCTATCAAGCTATACTTTGCTTTGGCACTAGCTCCCCCTCCAGACCAATGTACTAATATAACTGCATTTAAAAAAGTAATAAGTAACAAATTTTTCCAATCCACTAGCAAATTTTAAGATTCACCAATTTTAAGGACACTCCAATTTCATAAAAATAACTCATAGGAATTTGCAACAAAACAATTTAGAATGTAATCAGAATTACTGTTTTTTTTCAATTCTATACATCTTAAATAAAACTGATTTGTAGGAAAACAACTTCAGGTGACTTTTTAAATTCAAAATAACCTCAAAATAAAACCTATATAATGCCATATCTTATGGAAATTATTCTGAATATCCTATTACACAAGTACCCTTCAAGTTAACTCACAATTTGACCAAAGATACGTTTTTGCATCTATTTCTGCAATCCATGCAAGTTTCATTCCAGCTGTTCATCTCTGGAATTCAAATAGAATTTATAAAGCAGCAAAAAGAAAATCTGTCTTGGAACTACCCTTGTATGTGTCTTATTCATCTCTAACTCCCTGCATTTTTTAAACACTAAACCTGTAAAATGACAATTACAATCGCTTAAATTCCCACCTTCTCACTACTACTGTAGTATTTACAAATCAAGTAATTAACATTTTATACACACATAGCAGATTTCACAAGGATAGCAATGCATAGGGCCTTACTATTTGGCACAGGGTTTTAGGATGTTTTTACAGTTATTTTAAGGAGCGGAGACTACAACTCACTCCATTATTTTTTACATATCTGATATACTGTAGTGCTTAAATAATAACTTCTCACCTAAAATACTTTCTACATTATGTACCTCTTTAAAGAATTAGTTGTTAGACGTGGAATGTAAAATTAATCAAGAAATAAATACGCAGCTAACTCCAGGAATAACAAGAAAAAAAAAAACTATAATGAAACCTGCCCATAGTTTTCATAAAGCCAAGCCAAAGTTAGGTCAGTTACTTGAGATGCGTTTATCTCTAAACTGATACAAAACTTGTGTTGCCTTTGTTCCGCAAAACCTTGAAATTTGGTGTTATCTACTGGAGAATTTGGCTTTTCTGGGTCCACCTTCTGGAGTGGGTTTAAATAAACTGTAAATAATTCAAACATAGGAAAAAACCACCACCTCTCCGTGTCTTTATCCAAGTCCTCAATACGGCAAAATGCTAAAAGCTTATCAGGGACAAACCCTAAACATGGCACTGCCACTTAAGAAATACACTGCGTCTCTGAAGGTTGCAATCCCCACTGTGAAGAAAGAACAGGTGCTGCACCCGACAACCCACTCGCTCCTGCAGGACAAACCTCCTAGAACTAATAAATAGGGACTCATTTAACCTTCCCAAGTAAGTTTAGACACTCAAAAGCCACCAGCTCGTCATTTGCACACCAAAAGGGAATACAGCTGCACTCAAGCCTTTAACTGCCCTTCATCGGTCCCTCGCGGATCTTTGTGCGGGTCCACTCCCTGCTTTCTAGCCCGAGCAACACTCACAGAGAGCCCATAACGCACCGGCATCTTCCTCCCCACAGACCGCGACTCCAGGGACCGAGCTGCTGGTAAAGGGAAGGTAGGTGTGGAGGGGAGACGACGGACACCTCCCACCCCCGCCGCCATCCCTTTTCCTCCCCCTAGGCTTCGGCCCCTGCCCTAGGCAAGGATGCGCGATGCCGAGGGCAGCCGCGGCGCCGCTCTCCTCGTCCCGGCTGGAGAGCCGGGCCCCTCACCCTCTGCCCGCGCCCCCGGGTCTGCGCCAAGGCATCCGCCAGAGCGTCCCGGTGGCTCCCTCCCCACTTTTCCGAGAGCCACTGGTTAACCGGCAGCAGTTGCAGCAACAGGCCCGGGGGTCGTCCGGGGAAACGAGCAGGGACAGCCGCCAAGCCTCCACAGATCCCGCGCGCTACCCAGCCCAAGACCCCGAGACGCGCGGGGCCCGGCTCCCAAAACGCCCCCTTACCCGAAGCGGGAGCAGAGGCGGTCTCCGCGGTCCCCGGTCCCAGCCGCCAAAGCCACAGCCCTCAGCCGTAGCTGCCCCACGCTGGCGGAGTGGAAAGGGTGGCTGGGTGGAGGATGCTACTCCCGACTGAATCGAGAGGAAGAAACGGAAACAGGAACCGCCGCCGCCGCTTAACGGAGCCTTCGGCGCCACTGACTGAGGCAGAGCGCGAGGCGGCGCGAGCCGGGCAGTCGCTGACAGCGCGAGACCGAGCGCGAGCCGGGTCCAGGGCGCGCGACCCCGAGCAGCGCCGGCCCCATTCCGCGGGGAGAAGAAGGGACGGGTCGTCTGGGGCCGGGAGAAGGGACAGGGTGGGGAGGGGGCCTGGAGCGGAGGTAACCGGCACCTCGGGTCGGCAGGAGATAACGCGCGCACGCGCCGGAGCAGCTCTGACAACGAGCGCAGGCGGGGAAGCCTCGGCCAGCGCCGGCGTGCGCGCGCGAATGGGGGCGCGCGCCCCTCGGCGTTCCTGGCTTCTGGGAGAGGGCGCGCATGCGCCGGCCGCTGCCACCTACGGCGACCCTGGCATGTGCCAGGGCTTCTCCCCGCCTCCTTCCTCGCTGCGCCCGTGTAGAGCGTAGCTGCAGCATCCACCGCCTAGCAGAGTCGCGGGCCACAGCGGGACGGCAGGGTTCCAGCAGGGCAGCGGCTGCGCACGCGGGCGCTGGCTCGCACACAGGCGTAGGCCGCCCTCTACCGCCTGAAGGCCGGAGGCTGAGTGGGGTGCCAGCGGATCCAGGATCCCGGGGGGAGAGCCGCCTCCAGAGAATGCCGTGCTCCCTACAGTGCCAGGGACTGACCGGCCTGTGCCAGCTTAGTCGGCGGCCCTAAGGGGCACCCGCACTAGGGCTTTTGAAGCTGGCTCCTTGCTACTTTTCGGGGTGGCCGCTGCTGCTGCTCAGCCCCTGCAGCCCGCGTTTGGCCGCTCGAATACAGCTTCCAGCGCGATCCTACAATGACATCTGTCCCCCCAGGCGATTCAGCGAAGCCCTACTTTATTTTGTGAGAGCTGTGTTTCCACATTCGCTCGAAGAGAAAGACCCCCCACGAGGGCCTGAGTTCGATGCCCGGCCTCTCCCGACCCGCGGCTGCGACAGGCCCTCTGAGGCGGAAGTTTATTTAGTATGGCAAAGAGAACAGCACGAGGTGAGGGGAGAGGCTTTGCTGTAAGATGCGTCCTACCCGCTCGGACTCGGAACATTCCCGGCGCCCGCGATGCACAGCAGTGGGCCGAAGGGCTGCCTTACAGCAGCCCAGACCGCCAGTTGAGCGCGCCGCCCCGGCACACAAAGTAGTCGCGGGCCGAGGGGGGTGCCGCCAGGGCCAATCAGAGTCGCGCGCCGCGTGAGTGGAGTGCGAGCCGGCCAATCAGAGGGCCGGAAGATGAGCTTCCCGTTCCAAACTCTTCCCTTGTATCTTTGGGAGCCAGATCCCAAGCCTGGGGCGAAGTACGGTTGTAAGCGAAATGGTGCCCTGAAGACAAGAATCATTTCTCTAGGCTTGGGCATTTTAAAGCACATACTGGGAATACTTATCCCAAAGCAGGTAGCGGCAGCCTTTTAGATGTTACATAGTAAAAGATCACAGAAAAGAGATTTAAGAGGCAGTGGCCTGTCAAGACTGCAATCTGCCTAATATTCATAAATTCACATATTTATTGAGACATTCTTATGTACCAGAAACTCTATTACACATACACAAATAAGGTACTGCTGATTTAAAACAAGAAAATCCCTTGTCCTCAAGCAGCTCAGGTTCCGAGGGAGGCTTTGCTAGACCTTTTGACTCGTATCTATTGTCAGCTCTTTAAACAAAAAGCACTCCATAACGTGCTGTACTTTGCAGTCGTTTTTATGATTGTTATCTCCCTGTGAGCAAAGAAAATTGAAAGTGGAGTGACTTATCCAAGATCACAAAAAAGATATTCTGGCAGAGCCAGAATTATGTTCTAGTTCAGTTTGTGTGTCATTACTCAATACAGTCATTGAATAACAATTTGTAAACGCATGGATGCTCTCTCCCATGAGATTTCTGTACTAAGTGTACAAGCAGAACAAAATTCTGGTATAAAAGTGACACACTTTGGTTGTTGGGAATTTACACAAATTTTAGGCCTATGTGGGATCAGAGGTCAAATCTTATCAGTCATACTCTAGATAATTTTTAGAAGTAAAAGGTGGGGTGGATATTTACTTTTTAGTTTAAACACAGCATTTTTTAAATATTTTAACAATCAGTGTAACCTTTTTTTTTTTTCTAAGATAAAAGAAGCGGGAAGGATCACTTGAGCCCAAGAGTTCCAGCCTGCAGTGCCACATGATGGTGCCTGTGAATAGCCACTGCACTCCAGCCTGGGCAACATAGCAAGACCCCCATCTCTAAAATAAAAAATTAAATTTAAAAAAAGAAAGAAAATAACTATTTCTGGTTGGTTAACAGTCATGATAGCTTACACTGTATAATACTTTGAGATATCTAAGTTCAAAACTTTACATTTGCCTCAAAATTCTATTTTTGTCTGGCCTTACATTTTTGCTTCCAAAATCCTAGGAATTAAAGCACTTATTTTCCCTACTTCCTTCCAATTAAAAAAATAAAAAAGAGAACCTTTTCTAGGAATGTTTTGCCCAGGATTTGGAACATTTGTATAAAACAGTATAATGTACATTAAAATAACAAATAACTTTGGTATCTCTTGAATACACTCAGAAACTAATTCTTGAACGATTTTGAAGTCTGCTTTGTTGAATCAATGTCCTTCTCCACTGTGATGGAGCATTATTATCAAAACCCTTTCCAATGGAGGCTCAGGATTTAGCTGCCATCCCAAAACTGGATGTCTCTGTCAAACAACTGATATTTGAGAACAAGTCTTTACACACTAAGTTCCAAGCCAATCATGAATTTACAGGAAATTTGCTTATAAAAGAGATGCTTACTTGCCTCTTCTCAATGTGAACAACAGTCCCAGTTTTTAAGAAATACATTTATTTTACTCTCCAAAGAGGAAAATTCCTAGAACTTAGTCTTTCTCTTGCCATGTTAAATTATGAGAGAGAAGGAATTCCCAAAAGTTCTAAACATCACTGGCCATCCGAAAATATCTGTGTCAAAAGCATTTTTCCACAAGCTGCAACCTACCACCCTGTTTCTGGGCTCTCTCATTCTCTTCTCCCAACTGTTTGCCTCTGCTGCTCATCACTCCCAGTTTGTGATACTTAAGTAAATATAAGTACTCCACCTCTTATTCCACCTCTCCCTCACCAAACTAGGTTTTCCGCCCATCTTTGCTTATCCCAAAAGTTAAAGACAAGTTCTGCTCAACAAAAGATTAGGCAGAACAATCTTTATGATCTGTTATACTGTGTCAATGCATTGTTTTCTTTTACATAGCCTCAGTCAGATTCTTAACCATCAGCCAGAGCTATGGGGACTTGGGTATGGGGCAAGAGTCAACCCTTAGACAATGGAAAAGATCAAAATGAAAGTTAAAGTGAGTACATGAGTGGCCATTTTATTGAGAGATTAGCTAGATCAAAGTTAATGAACTTGAATGCTATCACATTTCCTAAGTTGTGAACATTCATGTAGAAACTAGTTTGAAATTTACTACCATTTTATTATAACTGTAATAAAAATAATAGCCAAAGTGTAATATTGCTGAGCACCAGGCCCCATGCAAAACTCTTTACCTACACCATTTAATTCTCAAATAAACCTTTGAGTTGGATCCTATTTTTATAGTAGGGAGATCTGTGAAGTTCCAGCAAGGGGTTGAGGTACTCAGAAGGCTTAGCATAAGCTACTTACCAAATAGTTTAGAAATTTTTCTATCTCTACAATGTGTACCAATTGACTGTCAGTCTTGGAAGCATTCTGAATAATTGTTAATTGTTCTTGTTGTTTTATAATTGTTGCTGTAGCTACTTTTCACTTATAGGATCCCATTTTCCAGGAAGTCATCCAAAGGGCAGCACTGTTACTGCCATGAGCAAGAAAGAGTGACCTTGAGATAATCATTTTACCCATTTGGGCTTCAGTTTTCTCATTTGTAAAATAAAAGGGTTGGACTGGTAAGTTTTAGTTGTTCACCAGTTCTAAAACTATAAATCTAGCCATCTTGACATACCATTGACAATAACTACAAAAATGAAATACGGGAAAAAAAAGAGTCCATATTTTCTTTTCTTTTTTTAGAGACAAGGTCACCTATGTTGTCAAGGCTGGTCTTGAACTCCTGGCCTCAAGCTATCCTCCCTGCTCAGCCTCCTGCAAACTAAGAATCTAAGTCACTTTTGAGCCAACTCCTTAAACAGAAACTCTATACCTACTCATTAAAAAGCCAGAGTAAATCTTTCCCATTAGAAGAGTAAATGAAGTGATTGATTTAAAGACTGATAAAACTAGCCAGACTATCCCTCCCTATGACTTGCCTCCACGGCTGAAATTTCTGTCTTCTCCATTGGGATAAAGCGGCCTATAGTTCACGCTACTGATTTCTTATTCAACATTCATTCCTGTCCTTCCTTATTAATAGGGCTCTTTATTTTTGTTTTTATCTTCCAGTTTTTTAGATAACCACCCAAATTCCAACTACAGAAGGGCAACTCAATTAGCCAGTAAATGGATTCCCTAATATGGTAGGAGATTTAGCATGCTTACTCTCTCCTTCCAGACATACAAAAGGAATACATTTTTCTACACCCACCCCAGCTACCCTCCTCCCCTTGCAGTTGGGCTGGACCATGTGACTGACTAGCTGTAGCCACCAGTCTGTAGTGGGTTGTGGGTAGAAGTAGTATGTGTCAATTCCAGGTAGAACAATTCATTGCCAGCATAAGTCCTTACAGTGTTTACTCTTCCCCAGACTCAAGACCAGTATTATCTTGAGTATTAGTAAAACCTCTCTCAGCTTAAGTTCCAAAAAAAACAGCCTGCCTCCAATCTTCATCTGGTTTGAATAAGAAATGCACCTTTGTAGTTTACGCCACTGAGATTCGGGAGTATTTTTCACTGCAGTATGAGCTAGTATCTAGGTTAAGCTAGACTAAAATATGCTTGAAAAATATTAGGACCAGGGTAAACTAGCACAATCAGATCGAAGGAAAGGATTTTCAGTCCATACCTAGGGGAAGGAGTTCTCTCCTGCCTGATTTGAGCAAGTCAGACTGTGACCCAGATTGCCATTGGCAGCAATCTTGCAAGAGGAACTAACCTGAAAATGAAGTCAGCCTACTGGGGATGGCAGAGAGTAGGAAACCCTTGAAGATATGATTGAGCTGCGGTCATACCACTCCTGAAAACTGCTCTTTCCTGGACTATTCCACAAACCAATAATTTTGTTTGTTTGTTCCCCCATAACACTGTAAGCATAAACTCTATCTTGTATATCTTTAATTTCATCTCAGTTCCTAACACAGATATGTCTCAAGCAGCACTAAAAAATATTGGATATAGCCAGGAATGATGGTTCATGCCTGTTATCTCAACACTTTGGGAAGCCGAGGTGGGAGGATCACTTGAGGCCAGGAGTTCTAGACCAGCCTGGGCAACCATAGCAAGACCCCGTCTCTATTTTTTAAAATATATTGGATACATTAAAATTTTTTAAATATCATAGCTCATACTCTTGCCTTCAGAAATAAGACATTGTCTGTATTAACAAGGAGAAAGTAATTTTATTTAATCCAATCTTTTTACAGATGAAGAGATTAAAACCTTGTAAGATATTACAAGGTTTATCAAGTTCATATAGCTTTGGTACGGCAAACAGAGATGGAGAAATAACTAATAATTGCTTCATCAAAATTGACCATAGTTTCCAACTCTGGATATAGAAGTATTGAGCCAGTATATTACCCTCAGACTTACTAGCTATTTTGCAACCACATCACACCAATCTGGTTCAACTTTTATGTAACAAAGTTGTGAGTTGTTTTCCAGTTACCATGTGCCCCCAGATTGAAGGTCACCTAACCTGAACATGCCGAGAGGAACCAAGTCTGCAACCACAGCAGGAACCTAAGTGCTCTGACTGAGGAGTGGGGCCTGAATTAAGAAGGGAATACCACATGGCAGGATCCAAGGTCTAATCATATCAAGCTTGGCATCACCCCATGGCAGGATCCAATCAAATCATACCTCCCAGCATCGTCTCATTGCAGGATCCAATCCAATCACATTTCATTACTTTATGCTTATAAAATCTGGCCTAGGCCAGGCACAGTGGCTCACACCTATAATCCCATCACTTTGAGAGACGGAAGCAGGTGGATCACTTGAGGCCAGGAGCTCAAGACTAGCCTAGCCAACATGGTGAAACCTACTAAAAAATACAAAAATTAGCCAGGCATGATGGTGGCTGCCTGTAATCCCAGCTACTTGGGAGGCTCAGGCAGGAGAATCACTTGAACCCAGGAGCAGAGGTTGCAGTGAGCCAAGATCACACCACTGCACTCCAACCTGAGCAACAGAGCATAGCCTCCTGTCTCCATGCAGTTGATTTGCAATAAATCTTTTTTCTCAAAAGCCAGTGCCATGGTATTGGCCATTGGCCTCTATGCACATTAAATAGTGCTTGGTAACAATCTGACCTTGGGCAAGTTACTTAACCTCTCTGAGCTCTGTTTTTTCCATCTATAAGAAGGGATGATGACAGTTCATGAGGTTGTATGGAATAAATTACTCAACATACAAAAAGCACTTATTCTTGACATATAGTCCATGTTATATACATTACAACCCTATTAAATTATCTTTATTCATAGCTAAACCATTTTTATACATTCGGTTAAATCCGGTAATCCTTTACCATTCATTTGATTCAGACCACTGACCTGTGTTTTTTCATCACACAAAATTGTAATGTATATTAGTATGTGGCCAGCACCCACCTTTCCTATAGGAACTACTGCTCTCATGCCCACACTTCTATCATGGTGGTAGCAAGAAGAGCTGTGTTACTGCTGTCCATTGGTCACACCTAATTGGCCAAGAGGTGGACATCTGACTAAAGATGGGCCAATGAACCCATTTCTCCAGGATGTTTAGACTTGGGAAGAGAGATTATCTCAAGCCTCACCTAGATATAAAATCTGGGAGAAGTCATTAGTCATTTGCCAAGTGGAGAAACTCATTCTGCATTAGAGAATAAAGTCAATGAACAGAGGAAGCAGAGAAGACAGAAGTATCCTTATTATACTGGAATGCTAAGTTCCAGGTTTTCCTGACCAGTAGTTGAATTTCTGCCTTTTCTTCTGCTTAGGCTCATCTCTTTCTTGGCTTTCCCTGTATCCTTGCGATATTGTTTCCATCTTGCCTAAGCTATTTCCAGGTGGGTTTATTTTAGAAGCAATTAATGCAATGATATGCTATATTATCATAAAGTTAAAAAAAATAAGAAAAGGAAAAATACTTTTTTTTTTTTGAGATGGAGTTTTGCTCTAGTTGCCCAGGCTGTAGTGCAATGGTGCAATCTTCATTCACTGCAGCCTCCACCCCTTGGGTTCAAGCAATTCTTCTCCCTCAGCCTCCAGAGTAGCTGGGATTACAGGCATTCACCACCATGCCCAGCTAATTTGTATTTTTAGTAGAGATGGGGGTTTCACCATCTTGGCCAGGCTGGTCTTGAACTTCTGACTTCATGATCTGCCCACCTCAGCCTGCCAAAGTGCTGGGATTACAGGCGTGAGCCACTGCACCTGGCCCTAGAAAAATTCTTAGATGTATTACCTTCATTAATGACCTGGATGATACCACTAAGAATAGATCATCAAGTTTATGAAAGTAAATCAACAAATTTTTATAAGATCTCAACTGTATGTAAGGTACCTATAGCAAACACTTCAGATTACCTACCTTTCTATATCTTTTCTCTCATTTTTCCATAATAACAAATCGTCATTTCTGGATGGTTCTATAGCAACTCAACTAAAATCTTACTTTTCCTAGTCTCCCCTGTAGTGGTTGTGAGTGCATGACTAAATTCTGGCTGTTGAGATCTAAGCAGAAAAGTTGTGCAGTGCTTATATTTTTTTAAAAAAAATCATTAAAATGAAGGAGATACATCCTTCTTATTGCTTCTCTCCATCCTACTACCTGAGGCATGATGATGTGATGACTGGAGCCCTTGCAGCCATCTTGCACCATGAGGAGAATAGCTGTACCCTGGAGATAGCATAATTGTGACTGGGAGGGAGTTGGGTCCTTGACAGCTTTGTCAAGCCTCTACACCAGTCCTGGATTGCTCATTTCCAGAATTAATTTATGTGAAAAATAAATAAGCTGCTGTTTTATTTAAGCTACTATTATCTAGATTTTACTCTTATATGCCACTAATTCTCATACTATTGATATAATACCATTGCAGTTTAATAAATTATATTGAGTTAGGCTGGATCAATAAGGCTGTATAAAAAGAAACAAATCTGGCCCTACATGGTGGCTCATGCCTGTAATCCCAGCACTTTGGCTCATGCCTGTAATCCCAGCACTTTGGGAGGCCAAGGCAGGTGGATCACCTGAGGTCAGGAGTTCAAGACCAGTCTGACCAACGTGGTGAAACCCCATCTTTACTAAAAATACAAAAAATTAGCCAGGCATGGTGGTGGACACCTGTAATCCCAGCTACTCAGGAGGTTGAGGCAGAAGAATCACTTGAACCCAGGAGGTAAAGATTGCAGTGAGCTGAGATCATGCCATTGTGCACCAGCCTGGGCAACAGGAGCAAAACTCCATCTCAAAAAGGAAAAGAAAAAGAAAAAGATCTAAAAAGCATCTTGAAAGAACTGTTACAGAAACAAGTACATATTATTGTATTTTAAAAATTAGAAATCTAAGCTGGGTGCAGTGACTCATGCCTGTAATCCCAGCACTGTGGGAGGCCGTGGCGGGTGGATCATGAGGTCAGGAGTTCAAGACCAGCCTGGTCAACATGGTGAAACTCTGTCTCTACTAAAAATACAAAATTAGCTGGGCATGGTGGCGCATGCCTGTAATCCCAGCTACTCAGGAGGCTGAGGCAGAGAACTGCTTGAACCCAAAAGGCAGAGGTTGCAGTAAGCCAAGATCACACCACTGCACTGTAGCCTGGGCAACACAGCAAGACTCTGTCTCAAAAAAAAAATTTTTTTTTAATTAAAAATCCAAAAATAGAGATACAATCTGGGGAAGGATGGGTAGGAACAAGGTCAGAGGAAAAAATTCCAGCTCATCCCCCCAAAAATTAACCACTATCAGATTGATATAAATACTTGCTACAGCAAGAATAAATCTTGCTAAAGTCACTAAAGTTCTAACATTCAGCTTTTCAGAGGCAAAAATTCTACCTTATGCGTTAACCCAAGGGCAAATTAGATTCCAACGGGAAAACACTATCTCTAACCAAACTGACAGAAGTCTGAAAAACCAGAAGGCCCTCGTGAGGGCAGAGATCCTGCCTATCTGTCTTGATCACCACCATGTAGCATATTTATTGAATGAGTTAATTAATTTTCATTGCAATATAAATGCCAACAGGATTGAGAAACTTATAACCTTTGGTTAGTCAGGATCTTCTAAAGTTTCCATGGGAATGAGGCCATATAAAGTCATGGTTCAGAATACAGATTTTAACTATATTTGAATCCTTGCTCACCACTTAATAGCTGTGAGACCTTGGGAAACTTTAAAACTCTCTCTGTCTCATTTTTTCATGTCTGCAATGTAGGAATAATAATATTATCTACATCATAGGGTTGTTGATAATATAAAACAAGTTATTACGTATAATGATCTTAAGAGCAGAACCTGAAACTGAATAAGTACACCATAAATTTTAGCCATTTATAGCTCTACAAAAACCCTAAGCTGAAGCAAGCCTTCACAGACCCTATAATTATCCGATTTAAATCCAAAGTCATGATAACATGAAAACAGCAACTAAGGAAGCAGAAGAAAGACATGATTGACAAGATTTCCTAGACCAAAGTCTGAATGTCATTTCAGTTCTGCAGTACTTGCTATAACACAACTGTTGGTATTTAAAGCAAGGAGTAAAGGTTCGAAAAACAACTCCCTATAAATTGTGCTGGTGTGATTTACAAGCAGACTTATAAACCTACATAGATAAAGTTCAAGTGGGGTTAACTTGTATTTATTTCAAGACTGATCATTTAGTTTAAAATACACTCTGGGTGGGCATAGTGGCTTACACCTAAAATCCCAGCAGTCTGGGAGGCTGAGGCAGGAGATTGCTTGAGCCCAGGAATTCAAGACCAGCGTAGGCAACATGGCAAGACTCCCATCTCCACAAAAAATTTTTAAAATTAGCTGGGCATGATGGTGCATGCCTGAGGTCCTAGATACTTTGGAGGCTCAGATGGGAGGATCGCTTGAGCCTGAGGTCACGGCTGCAGAGAGCTGTGTTCATGCATGGCACTCCAGCATAGGTGAGAGAGCAAGACCCATTCTAAAAAAAAAAAAAAAAGACATCACACTCCGTTTTTTGGGCTCCTAGACTCACATATCATATGGCTGATAAAACTATGCAACTTACTTGAGCGCTTTAAAGTACAAGGACCCAGGAATCACTCAGTTTACTTCAAAGAATGAGGGGCTTGTTTGAAAAGAAAACTGAGACTTACCCCAGAGCTGAAACACTGTTGGATACTGAGGCACCTAGAGAACTGCCCCTTCATGTCTCCATCTCTCACATTTCCGCATTCCCCATGGCTTTCCTTTTCCTGCTTTTCTCTCAATACCAACTGACTTCCATTTTGTTTTTTTTCTTTTTTAGATAGGATCTCACTCTGTCTCGCAGGCTTGAGTGCAGTGGCATGATCTTGGCTCACTGCAACCTCCACTTCCCGAGTTCAAGCAATTCTAGTGCCTCAACCTCCCCAGTAGCTGGGATTACAGGCATGCACTACCACACTCCGTTAATGTTTTGTATTTTTAATAGAGACGGGGGTTTCACCATGTTGGCCAGGCTGGTCTCGAACTCCTGGCCTCAAATGATCTGCCCACTTCGGCCTTCCAAAGTGCTGGGATTACAGGTGTGAACCAACATGCCCAGCCTTTTTATTTTTTATTCTACCCTTTGGTTGCTGCTTCCTTATAATTTTGGATCCCTTATAATTTCATCTTCCTTACAGCAAAGATACTATTTTAACTTGCAAATTCTCAGCTTCCTAGTACACATTCTCCAGTGAAGGAAGTCTTGTTGGGCCTGCATATCTTTCTACCAAGCTACATCATGGGTCTTCTGGCCTCAAATCAGGTGTTACTTGTGGTCCAAACTACTTCAAGGCAGTGGTGGCTGTCCCCATGGCAAGGGCTATGGGCATGGGTGTAGCAAACAGGAACTGACTGACATCTTTGTTACCCTGCTATACTCGTTTCCCTTGCTTTCTCCTTCAGTTTTCTGCAATTCTCCTAAGCTTGCTAGTATTCACACCTAGATCTTATCATTCCCTTTTTCTATTCTTAGTACTCAGCAATTCAGTTCAGCATCAGTCCTCATATTGGTTTTTGCAAATTCCCCAATGTGTTGTTTCCAATAATTGTTGGAGTTGGTTTTGTTTATGAAGTCAAGCGGGCTTTGCTGGAGCTCATCTTTGCACTACCTGGCTTCTCACCAACTGACTCAGCATCCCTTACATTGGTATGGTAAAAGTGAGCTCAGGAGAAATCATGAGTTATATTAAGTGCAACTTCTCATGACTTCTTTTAAAAATAGCAGAAAGGCGAAAGGTGTATGATAATGGCACAAAACTGTCTTCATATAAGAAAGACAGCCTTTTTTTTTTTTTTTTTTTTTTTTTTTGACACAGGGTCTCCCACTGTTGCCCAGGCTGGAGTGCAGTGGCACAATCATGGCTCACTGTAGTCTCGACCTCCCAGGCTCAAGCAATTCTCTCACATGAGCCTCCCAAGTGGCTGGAACCACAGGTACACACCACCAAGCCTAGCTAATTTTTTAGTTTTTTGTAGAGACAGGTTCTCTCTATGTTGCCCAGGCTGGTCTCAAACTCCTGGGCTCAAGCAATCCTCCTTCCAAAACCTCCCAAAGTGCTGGGATTATAGGTGTGAGTGACGGCACCCAGCCTTGAGTCTGCCGTTCGAAGGCTAATCTCCAGAATAGGTTTATCAAAAGCTAATGCTATCATGTGTTGAGTCAAAGTGTTTATATAAATAATGGCAGTAGAAGTCATATAGTCCTGAACCAACAGGGAAGACTAACAGGGAATTAACAGGAAATATAGAGGAGTATCTGGATATTTGATGGGCACTAATGTCTCTGCCACATGTGGTACATGACATACACAACCATATGTGGCATGGCTCTGGATAATAATCTGAACAAGGAATAATGAGAATAATGGAATGGATAGCAGAAGGCAAATTTCAAAAATTTTGAAGAACTTGATGACTGGGTAAAAAAGTGACTAAAGATTAATGAGATTTGGGGCATGGTTGAATAGTTATTTAATACCATGGATATAGTTTATGGTTGATTGGATGCCACATGCAGAATATGAAAACAAAAAAAAATAGTTTATGGTTGTGCATGACTACATTTAGAATTCAGGTCTTCCGATCCTAAACCCAATGTTCTGTTCACTCTTTCGGGCTCCATATTTCATGTACAACATAGTAAAATATATATATTTTTTAAATTCTGGAATCAGATGGATTGATCATGATATTTCCAGTGTCTAGAACAGTGCCTGGACCATGGGAAATGTTCAACAAATGGTTATTGAATAAGTGGATGAGTGAATGAATTAATGAAGAAATGAATGAAGAAAGTAGATTTTATTACAAGAGACTAAATAAAAGAAGGTTTGTCTTTACATGTTATTAGATCTTGCAAATGGTTTCCAAGGAAGTTTCAACAGCTTTTAAAATAGCTGTTTTTAAAACAGCTTATACATGCTTATGTCCCCATTCCTAAATAATAGAAGAAATCTAACTTTGTCCTTCCTTAGTCTTATTTTAAAGATGAAAAATATTCATATCCTAATAAAACAATCCATGCAGTCCTTTTACCATTAATATCCTACGTGCCTCTAAGACAAAACTATCCATAATTAAGTTTCCTCTGCAACTTACAAAGAATGCATTTGCTGGCTCCTCCCCTGTAAATATGGCTGTGATGACCATATTTTTTTCTTTACCAAAAGGCAAGTGATCGAACAACTAAGTCTAATATTAAAAATCTGGATTTTCCTGGAAAGTCCAAGACCTATGAACATTCATGGCCTTGGATTTAAAGTCTCCTGGGCTGTGTTGTCAGGGCTGATGTTCACCAATATTGCAAAATTTTCATCAGTCTATTTTGATTGTCTGAGCCTACGTAATACTATTCAAAAAAAATCTTTATCCTCCATGAGCTTAATTTAGTAACAAAGTAGCTAACTGAAGGTATGATAAACAGGTTTGAACCCAGATAGT
The DNA here is from genome assembly GCF_001604975.1 of Cebus imitator. Lineage (NCBI taxonomy): Eukaryota > Metazoa > Chordata > Mammalia > Primates > Cebidae > Cebus > Cebus imitator. The sequence continues at coordinate 6,665,903 of NW_016107398.1, read as the reverse complement.
TTGATTTTGTGGTGGGGAAATTTTTATCCTTCCTCGACTGTCTCCTAATCACAACTTACCGCTTTGCTCACCAAAAGACCTGGGATAAATTCTGCATTCATCACAGTAAACCTAGAACTCTAGTGTCATATGCAGGTAAAATAAGAACATTTTTACATGTAGTTGCCAACTTGGGTGTGTGTGTATTTTTGTTGTTGTTGTTGTTTTGTTGAGTCAGAGTCTTGTTCTGTCACTCAGGCTAGAGTGCAGTGGCATGATCTCGGCTCACTACAACCTCCACCTCCCGGGTTCAAGCGATTCTCCCACCTCGGCCTCCTGAGTAGCTGGGATTACAAGCAACTGCCATCATGCCCGACTAATTTTTTTGTATTTTTGTAGAGATGGGGTTTCACCATGTTGGCCAGACTGGTCTTGAACTCCTGACTTCAGGTGATCCTACCCGCCTTGGCTTTCCAAAGTGCTAGGATTACAGGCATGAGCCACTACACCTGGTCAGGTGTATGTTTTAAAAAATAGTTTTAGGTAGGCACAATGGCTTACACCTGTAATCTCAGTTCTTGGGGAGGCCAAGGTAGGCAGATGACCTGAGGTCAGGAGTTCAAGACCAGCTTGGTCAACATGGTAAAACCCCACCTCTACTAAAAATACAAAAATTAGTGGGGCATGGTGGGGCATACCTGTCCCAGGTGGTGGCTGAGGCATAAGAATTACTTGAACCCAGGAGGCAGAGGCTGTAGTGAGCTGAAAACGCATAACTGTATTCCAGCCTGGGCAACAGAGCAAGACAACATCTCAAAAAAANAAAAAAAAAAAAAAAAAAAGAATAGTTTTAGAGTTAGGGCATGGTGGCTCATGCATATAATCTCAGCATTTTGGGAGGCCAAGGCAGGAGGATCACTTGAGGCAAGGAGTTCAAGACCAGCCTGGCAACACAGCAAGGCCCCATCTCTACTTAAAAAAAAAAATTAATTAGGGTGTTTCCTCATCTTGGTTAACAGTACTTGGTTAACTTGGTTAAGAGTTAATTATAAGATAGAGGTAGCCTAGATCCTTAATTATCTACTAGGAGGAGAGCAACCCTATAGGCATTGGACTGTGACATGAGCAAGAAATAAATCTTAGCCAGGCCTGGTGGCATGGGCCTGTAGTACCAGCTACTCAGTAGGCTGAGGTGAGAGGATCTCTTGAGCCCAGGAGTGAGAGACTGCAGTGAGCTATGATCACACTTATAAACAGCCACTGTACTCCAGCCTGGGCAAACTAGCAAGACTCTATCTCTTAAAAAACTAATACTAGCCGGATGTGGTGGCTCACACCTGTAATCTCAACACTTTGGGAGACTGAGGCAGGCAGATCACAAAGTCAGGAGATCAAGACCATCCTGGCCAAATAGTGAAACACTGTCTCTACTAAAATACAAAAAAAAACATTAGCTGGGCACAGTGGTACATGCCTACACACCCAGTTACTCAGGAGGCTGAGGCAGGGGAATCACTTGAACCCAGGAGGCAGAGGTTGCAGTGAGCCAAGATTGCACCACTGCACTCCAGCCTGGTGACAGAGCAAGACTCCGTCTCAAAACAAACAAAATCAAAATTAAACTCAAAAAATCTTTATTGCATTAAGCCACTCATGTTAATTAACCAACTATTATACTGGCTAAGGGGAAAATGGGGAGCTGAAATCCAGCCCCAATTTAGTCAATGAACCATGTGCCTTGGCATAGTCTTTTGCCAAACTGAGTACCCTAGGCTGCACTCTCCCAGATTTTTCTAATTCACACACAGATGCTGATATGGTCTGGCTGTGTTCTGACCCAAATCTCATCTCAAATTGGTATCTCCCATAATTCCTATGTGTTGTGAGAAGGACCAGTGGGAGATAATTGAATCATACTATTCTCGTGGTAGTAAAGAAGTCTCACGAGATCTGATGGTTTTACAAGGGGAAAACCCATTTTGCTTGGCTCTCATTTTGTCTTGCCTGCTGCCATATAAGACATGCCTTTCGCCTTCTGCCAATTGTGAGGCCTCCCTAGCCACATGGAACCATGAGTTCATTAAGCCTCTTTTTATAAATTATCCAGTCTTAGGTACGTCTTTAATAGCAGGATAAGAACAGACTAATACAGTAAATTGGTACCAAGAGTGGGGTGCTGCTGTAAAGATAACTGAAAATGTGGAAGTGACTTTGGAGCTGGGTAATAGGCAGAGGTTGGAACAGTTTGGAGGGCTCAGAAGAAGACAAAAATGTGGGAAAGTTTGGAACTTCCTAGAGACTTGTTCAATGGCTTTGACCAAAATACTGATACTGATACGGATAATGAAATCCAGACTGAGGTAGTCTTGGATGGAGATGAAGAACTTGTTAGGAACTGGAGTAAAGATAACTCTTGCTAAGTTTTAGCAAAGAGAATGGGGACATTTTGCCCCTGCCCTAGAGATTTATGGAACTTTGAAATTGAAGAAGATGTTTTAGGGTACCTGGCAGAAGAAATTTCTAAGCAGTAAAACATTCAAGAGGCAATTTGAGTGCTGTTAAAAGCATTCAGTTTTAAAAGGGAAACAAAGCATAAAAGTTTGGAAAATTTGCAGCCTGACAATGTGATAGAAAAGAAAAACCCTTTTCTGGGAAGAAATTCAAGCTGGCTGCAGAAATTTGCACAAATAACCAGTAGTGAAATGTTAATGCCTCCAGAGCATGTCAGAGACCTCTGCAGCAGCCCCTCCCATCACAGGTCTAGAGGCCTAGGAGGGAAAAATGGTTTCATGACCTGGGCTCAGGGCTTCCCTGCTGTGTGCAGCCTAGGAACTTGGTGCCCTGCATCCCAGCTGCTCTACCCATGGCTAAAAGGCCAAGCCATGGCTCAGGCTGTGGCTTCAGAGGGTGCAAGACCCAAGCCTTGGCAGCTACCACATGGTATTGAGCCTGTAGATACACAGAAATCAGAAATTGAGGTTTGGGAACTTCCACCTAGATTTTAGAGGATACACAAAAATGCCTGGATATACAGGCAGAAGTTTGCTGCGGGAGAGGAGCCCACATGGAGAATCTCTGCTAGGGCAGTGCAGAAGGGAAATGTGGGGTTGAATCCCCCACACAGAGTTCCCACTGGGGCACTGCCTTGTGGAGCTGTGACAAGAGGGCCACTGTCCTCCAGACCCCAGAAAGGTAGATCCACCAACAGCTTATACTGTGCACCTGGAAAAGCTATAGACACTCAATGCCAGCCTGTGAAAGCAGCCAGGAACAAGGTTGTACCTTGCAAAGCTATAGAGGCAGAGCTGCCCAAGACCATGGGAACCTACCTCTTGCATCAATGTGACCTAGATGGGGGATATGGAGTCAAAGGAGATCATTAAGGAGTTTTAAGATTTGACTGTGGCTGGGCACAGTGGCTCACACCTGTAATTCCAGCACTTTGGGAGGCCAAGGTGGGCAGATCATGAGGTCAGGAGTTCAAGAACCGCCTGGACAACATAGTGAAACCCTGTCTCTACTAAAAATACAAAAATTTTCTGGGCATGGTGGCACACACCTGTAGTCCCAGCTACTCGGGAGGCTGAGGCAGGAGAATTGCTTGAACCCAAGAGGCGGAGTTTTTGGTGAGCCAAGATCATGCCACTGCACTCCAGCCTGGGCAACAGAGCAAGAATCAATCTAAAAAAAAAAAA
>NW_016107398.1:6659488-6661449 GCF_001604975.1 Cebus imitator | reverse complement strand
AGTGCAGTGGCACAATCTCAGCTCACCGCAGCTCCGCTTCCTGGGTTCAAGCGATTCTCCTGCCTCAGCCTCCCGAGTAGCTGGGACTACAGGCACATGCCACCATGCCCGGCTAGCTTTTTTGTATTTTTGGTAGAGACAGGGTTTCACCATATTGGCCAGGCTGGTCTTGAACTCCCGACCTCATGATCAACTTGCCTCAGCTCCCCAAAGTGCTGAGATTACAGGCATGAACCACTGTGCCTAGCCAGGTATGTCTTTATCAGCAGTGTGAGAATAGACTAACACTGATGCCATACAAACTAGCAGTAACCCTGACTAGTTCCTTCCCACAGATAACTCTGTCTCCACTCTATTTCCCCTTTATTGTCCCTCTATAAAGAGCTGCCGGGTTCTAAAGCAAAGCTCTGCTAATGCCATTTCCTACTCAGAAACCCTCAGAAAGGCCTCATGTCTTCATGGATTAACACTCAAATCCTTAACAAGGTCTCCAAGATCCTCCAGAATTCACTGAAAAAATCCACCTATCAGCCCAGTCACTATCTTTTCTTCTCATACCCATGTTCTCCAGCTCTGGAATCTAGCTGGCATGAGGCAAAGAGCTCCCTCAGCCTGACTCCACATAGCAAGTGCACCACATCTCACATCCTCTCGGTTTATGGAATCTCCACCATCACTTACTCCACAATTTCCACAGCACGGAATCTCTTTGGGTCCTTCCACTTTCTTGGGCCACCATTCCCTTCAGTATTGAAATTAAAGAGCTAAATTTCCATCTTATATATTATAAGGCAACCTCCATCTTGAATACCTGGGGGCAAAATGGAGGTATATCTTGCAGTTGTTTCTAAGTTAGTTCACTCTACATCTGTTCTTCCACCCTGGCTCTGCAGCATAGCAAGAACTCAGCTGTGTTCTCACCCCTAGTTGCATCCTACTTGTGTGGAGGTTGTCAGTATCACTCACCTTAGCACAAAGAAACCAAAAGGCAAGGAAAGATAGCCTACAATACATCCTACTCTGTAGCCACTAACATTGCCAGATAAAATGAAGATGCTCATTAAATTTGCCGTTCAAATAAACAGCGAATCATTTTTTAGTATGTCCCAACTATATAGCCTGGGACATATTTATGCTCAAAAATCATTTGTTGTTTTCTAAAACTCAGATATAACTGCTATCCTGTATTTTTATTTGCTAAATCTGGCACCCCTAACAATAGACCCCTTTTTGTTAATTTTTTAATCTATTGTTCAGATTAGGGGAAGAAGCAGGATGCTTCCAGCCAATGCATAATCCACCAAAAACACTACCATTTTAAATAACATTTTTCTCCCTCAACAGCAATGGAGGGAAAACAGTTTTCCCTCCTGTTATTATTCATGTATTATAGTGATTTATACACAGTAATTAGCCTCTCATGTGACAAAATAAACCATGAAATTCAGAATCTTATTCTTCATATTCTTTCATTGGCTGGCTGGATCTTGAAAGCATTTTTCATGAACTGACTACCTACCTGCTGCATTGAATTTGAGGAAGTCAAAACCAGCAACAGCATCAGAAATTTTAAAGCAAATAAGAATTAGAAGAAAATACCTTGGGCTTATCACTTTTTCTGACTTGCATAATGAGCCATGGATTTTATAACTTTGGCCTTGCACATATGTTTCCTAGTATTTCCCCATATCTTCTAGGGAATACTTAGCTGGGTTTCACCTGAGGGGTATCAGACACTCAAAGGAACACAGGTTATGTCTAGAAGTCCTTCTTTTAAGTTAGCTTGCCAGAGGAGTAATTCTTCCCTAGAACAAAAATGTTAGCTGGGTGCAGTGGCTCACGCCTATAATCTCAGCACTTTGGAAGGTCGAGGCAGGCAGATCACCTGAAGTTGGGAGTTCGATACTAGCTGACCAAAATGGACAATCCCCGTCTCTACTAAAAATACAAAATTAGCCAGA
>NW_016107398.1:6641422-6658778 GCF_001604975.1 Cebus imitator | reverse complement strand
AAAAAAAAAAAAAAAAGCAACTCCACTGGGTGGGTGTAATTTTATTCTCTTTCCAACACATACATCATCTGTAGAATACGAAAGTAGTACACTGGCCAAAAGTTAATGTCTTGTAAATCAGAGACTGTCCAGCTCTCACACCTATGCTTTCTTGGTAGCCCGTCTGGAAGCCAGAAATATGGTGGGTTAGATTATAGAGATTAATTAAATAGTATAAAATGTACATAGTTACCATAAAAAACAAATGGTCTTATTCTTTCCCTCATAACATCCATGTTCCAGATGCCAGTAGGTATCACCAGTATGGCGATTCTTTTCATAAAGAATAGGAAATTAATCATAGACTTGGCAGTGCCCTGTACTTTCCTGGAGTAATAGTAGTAAATAAAAGTGGATGTGGTTCAGCTCCTTTAAATACATGGTCTAGTCTAGAGATGTGGAAATTTTCTCAAACTGATAAGTAGGAATATAACCCTTTTAGAAAACTTTAATTACTTCATTGAAAAAGTCTATATATATCCAGTAGATGCATTTTTTTGAAAACTAGACAACATGCACATGATAAAAAATTCAAAAGTCATATCAAAAGGCATAAAAGGAAAGGTGATTCTCTCTTTTACGCTAACCCCCCAGTCCTCCTCCCCAGAGGCATCAGTCTCACCAATTTGTATATCCTTCTAGATGTATTTTCTTAATTAAAAGCATGTACTTATATGTTATTTTTAAACATATCTATATATATAGTATGTATATACTATTATACACATTGCTTTTTCCTTTTTAAATCTTTTTTTTTACCAAATTATTACATAAATTAAAGAGAACAAAAGCACATAGAGTATGCCATGGCTGAGCATGGTGGCTCACACCTGTAATCCCAGCACTTTGGAAGGCTAAGATGGGTGGATCACTTGAGCTCAGGTGTTTCGGACCAGTCTAGGCAACATGGTGAAACCCCATCTCTACTAAAAATACAAAAATTAGCTGGGGCCAGGCACAGTGCTTCACGCCTATAAACCTAGCAATTTAGGAGGCCAAAGTGGGTGGATCACTTGTGGTTAGGAGTTCAACAGCAGCCTGGCCAATAAGGTGAAACCCCATCTCTACTAAAAATACAAAAAAATTAGCTGGGCATGTTGGCATATGTCTATAATCCCAGCTACTCAGGAGGCTGAGGCAATCCAGCCCAGGCAACAGTGAGACTCTGTCTGAAAAAAAAAACAAAAATTAGCCGGGTGTGGCGGTACACACTTGTGGTCCCAGCTGCTTGGGAAGCTGAGGTGGGGGGATCACGTGAGCCATAGGAGGTTTAGGCTGCAGTGAGCCATGATCACACCACTTCACACTAACCTGGGTGACAGAATGAGACCCTGTCTCAAAAAGAAAATTTAAAAAAATAAAAAATATTATATATATATATATAGTATACCAGGCACAGTGGCTTTCACCTGGAATCCTAGCACTTTGGGAGACCAATGCAGGAGGATCACTTGAGCCCAAGGCAATGGGGAGGTAGAATCATGCCACTACACTCCAGCCTAGGTGACAGAGCAAGCCCCTGTCTCAAATATATATGTGTGTGTGTGTATTCATTTATATGAGTATATATACATTTATATATTTTCAACATATTCATTTATATATATACAATGTAGTGATCTTGTTTTGTTTATTTAACAAAATTTAACAATTTTTATTTGAGACTATTTCATATTAGTGCATACTGCTCAGCTGCAGTATGTTTGACTGCTGCACAATATTCCATTATGTGGATGTACCACTAGCAAATCTGATATTGATGGATTTTTACTTTTGGTATAGTAGAAGCTTTTTCAATTAGTTTTCTTTATTAGGAAAATGAATCCATGTACCACTGAGACAGTCAACATATATGTACTGAACACTTACTATGTCTAATACAGTTTGCCTAGGCCCAGTAATGAAACAAAGAATATTCCTACACATTTCCTCATCTTCAGATTGTTTGGTCATTTTTCATGTGTCTACTGAGGGATTGGTATTGCCCATTTCAAGTTTTTAACTAAAGACTCCTTCTTTATCTATTAAAACACACATCTTCTCTCCTAAATTTGCTCGACTATGGCAAAATGGGAGTTCCATATTGCTGAAACTTTAATCTATCACTTTGGGAAGATATAGCAATTTCTCTATAAAGATACCCCTGTGCTTACTTACAAAATCACAGAATTTAAGAGGCAGAGAAGAACTTTATAATCATATAGACTTACCTCTTCATTTTATAAATAAAGATAGCAAGACTAAGAAGATAAATAACTGGGCCATGATCATACTCCGGCTTCTTTTTCTGACACGAAATTGGTTAAACATAGCTTCCCAGCCCCTATTTAAAAACTAAAACTGCAACTTCTTTTGTGGTCTTGCTGGAATACCATGGGCCTGATTTACTCTGTATCTTAAGCAGCTGAAAACGAAATAACATATACAAAACAGTTTTCAGATGTTGGGCAACATGCAACATGGGATGATGATCTTTGAAAGAAGAGATGAAGCTGAGAATTCGGAGAGGCTGAGTCCTGAATTTACAAGTAACAGGCACTCAAAAACTGTTGATAACTGTGCCTGTTACATTTTGAACTCGTAGAGTAGATTACCGGGTAGGAAAGAGCTGCACAAAGGCAGCTAGTTCTGGAGCTCTGCAGGGGCTTCCTCTTGAGTCTTCAGCTGAGTACCTGTCAGCTCACATGTGTGAGGAAACTATCTTTGACCAGGGAAAGACACCTGAATGGAGTGGTGACTGGCAATCACACAGGAATGGAAATAGCTCACACTCCTTGAATGTGGCGATATGTGGGGCCTCACATTGATTCAGAAAGGGGAGGCCAAATTAGCCTTAGATTAAAAGTTGCTCTGCACTTGCCTATCAAAGTTTACATGCATGCCTCAGAAGGCTCAAACTGTTTCCAAGTCACTTAAATTTAAGTGTCAAAATACTTAAAGGATATTTAAATATTTAACACAAAAATATTTAAAGGAAGACAAAAACAAATAAAAATTCAGCATCCAACAATGTGAAATTCACAATAATGGAATACAAGAAAAAATTACCAGGCATACAAAGAATCAGAAAAATATAACCCATAATGAGGAAAACCTAAATTAATCAATAGAAACATATCCAGATATGACACAGGTAATAAAATTAGTAGACAAAGACATTAAAACAGCAATTATAACTTTGTTCCATATGTTCTAGAAAGTAGAGGAAGGCATGAGCATGTTAAGAAAAGATATTGAAAAACAAAGACACAAGTTGAACTTCCCCCTTTTTTTTTTGAGACAAGGTCTCACTCTGATGGCCCAGCTGGAGGGCAGTGGCGTGATCACAGCTAACTGCAGCCTCTGCCTCCCTAGGCTCAGGCGATCCTCCCACCTCAGCCTCCCAAGTAGCTAAAACTATAGGCGCATACCCACCATGCCCAGATAATTTTTTTGTAGAAAAAAGAGTTTCACCATGTTTCCCAGGCTGGTCTCAAATGCCTGTGCTCAAATCATCCGCCCAGGCTGGAGTGCAATGACACAATCTCGGCTCACTGCAAACTCTTCTTCCTGGGTTCAAGCACTTCTCCTGGCTCAGCCTCCTGAGTAGCTGGGACTACAGGGGTGCACCACTGAACTTCTTTTTTCCTTCTTTTTTTTTTTTTGCAATGGAATATTGCTCTTGTTGCCCAGGCTGAAGTAAAATGGCACGATCGCTCCTCATTGCAACTTCTGCCTTGTGGGCTCAAGCAATTCTCCCGCTTCAGCCTCCCAAGTAGCTGGGATTACAGGCAAGCGCTACCACATCCAGCTAATTTTTGTATTTTTAGTACAGTTGGAATTTCACCATGTTGCTCAGGCTGGTCTCCAACTCCTGACCACAGGTGATCCGCCCACTTTGGCCTCTCAAAATGCTGAGATTACAGGTGTGAGCCATTGTGCCTGGTCCTCAGCTTCTTAAAATGAAAAGTATAATAGGCTGGGTGCCGTGGCTCACACCTGTAGTCCTAGCACTTACGGAGACTGAGGCGGGCAGACCACTTGAGTCCAGGAGTTCAAGACCAGCCTGGGCAACACGGCGAGACATTGTCTTTACAAAAAAGACAAAGAAAAACACCACAGTTGAGATGAAAACTCAGAACTGCTATGATAATTATAACTTCTGCCATTATTTTATCATTTTCAATACCACAAATGTAAAAATAATATTTTCATTGAGCCTCAAAACAGCCATTGTCATATAAAAAAATCTAAAAGCCAAATACAAATGTGCAGCAAAGCCATTAATTACAATTGTGTTTGCATAGTAAAAATATGTTGTCTGCCTTCGGTGTTGGTATTTACAAAGAATAAGAGCACCACACAGCCTTTTCTATATGCAAAACATGTTAAGCCAAGCATAACTTCTAGTCAGAAGAGTTGACAGTCCAAGAGAGAATAAAAATTTGGTTCCGTGACTTCATTTTTAAGCTTAGTGCATGCAAAAATTAAAGAAAAGTATTTTTATATACAACACTTTGAATATGGAAAAAGCTAGTGATTTTTAGACCCTTGCCAGGATCAGTGAGGGCTTATTCCCAGCAAACTGTTGATGGACTACAGTTAAGAATCTAATGCTGGGTGCAGTGGCTTATGCCTGTAATCCCAGCACTTTGGGAGGCCAAGGTGGGTGGATCACGAGGTCAGGAGTTCAAGAGCAGCCTGGCCAACATGGTGAAACCCTGTCTCTACTAAAAATACAAAAATTAGCCAGGCATGGTGGCAGGTACCTGTAATCCCAGCTATTTGGGAGGCTGAGGCAAGTGAATTGCTTGAACCCAGGAGGTGGAGGTTGTAATGAGCCAAGACTACCCCATTGCACTCCAGCCTGGGCGACAGAGCAAGACTCCGTCTAAAAAAAAAAAAAAAAAAACAACTAACCTAAGAAATGTAGGTAAAGAGAAGGGAAAAGTCCAGCAAGAAGCAGAAGTAGAACCAAGAAAGAAACTCATATGAAAAGTAGAAAGACTTCAAAATGTGAGGACAATGGTTTACAAGTATATACAATCTTTCTGACAGAGGCTGAGAAGGTGATAACGTAAAACTGCATTTAAATTCAACCAACAGTTATTGAGTGCCTGTTACCTGCAAGACACTGCACCAACTGGGTACAGTGGCTCACAACTGTCGGGAGTTCAAGACCAGCCTGGCTAACACAGAGAAACCCTCTCTCTACTAAAAATACAAAATTAGCCAGGCGTGATGGTGCATGCCTGTAATCCCTGCTACTTGGGAGGCTGAGACAGAAGAATCACTTGAACCTGGGAGGCGGAGGTTGCGGTGAGCCAAGATTATACCATTGCACTCCAGCCTGAGGCAACAAGAGTGAAACCCTGTCTCAAAAAAAAAAAAAAAAAAAATTGCACCAAATGAAGCACTATCCCTTTTATCCAAAAATCACAAATATTATGCAAGAGATGGATGCAGATCTCATAAATAACTGTATCATAAATCAGACTGATAGCTTCAATAATGAAGGCATTACAACAGCTAAAGGAACATAGAAAAGTGAAATAACTGGATCTTGGAAGACTTTATGTAAAAGGTGACATTTGAACTGTGTCCTGTAAGAGAAAAAGAATTTTACTATATATAAGAGAATTTTTGTCAGGCATGGTGGAGGCTGAAGCAGGAGGATCACTTGAGCCCAGAAGATGGAGGCTGTTGTGAGCTATGATTGCACCACTGCACTCCACCCTGGGTGACAGAGCAAGACCCTATCTCAAAATTAATAAATTTAATTTTAAGAAGAGGATTTTCTGGTTATTCTCCATTTAATTTCTCCTCCTTTGCACCACCATCTATTCCCTGCCTCTCACTGCCCTGCTTCCTAACTAGTAACCTGCCTTATCTGACTATCCTTGGTGGTTCATTGGCCTCTGGTTGAGTTTAGACAAATACACTAGCTGGAGTTTAGAGGGCAGGAAGACAGAGAAGTTAGGATGTTTCTTCACTGTGCCCATTCTGCTTCCACACTGTGATTCTGGTAGTGGCTGCCACCCTCCCTGTCTGCATTTACTACTGATGGCTCTTTGACATGGCTCCAACTTGCAATGAGCTGTGATGACATTGTTTCATCCCATGAGAACTTTGGGCCCAGGGAAGATAAGAGGTTTCCACTTTGCTAGTCTTTGTTTACCTCAGCCACTCTGGCGGTTTCCCTTCACCCTGACTATATCTCTGTAAATAATCCCTTCATTTGAACCATCTGAGTTGAAACCAGTCCTAATCAAAGATAACAGTGTAAGCAAAGGCAAGAAGGAACTCATGATTGGGGAAACACAACTGCAGTTTAGGTAACATCATGGAGATGGGAATCTAGGAATGGTTTTAGAGAAATGGGGCCAGATAATGAGGGCCTTACTATGGAATTTGTATTTTATTCTTGGGTAAAAGAAGTCCAATGGTGGTTATTGAGTAGGTATCAACAGCACTGTGTTCCAGAAAGCTCTCTCTACTAGCATGTGTAGGATGGAGAGAAGAGGAAAGGGCCTGAAGGCAGGGAGGCCAGGTAAGAAGTGATTGCAATAAGGTGCTAAAATGGGGCATTGGTTGGTGGTAGGGAGAATGGATTTCAAACAAGTCTGCAATAAAATCTACAGGATATGGCAACTAAGTAAGAGAAGGGGCAAAGCAGAAGGGATTTTTAAAGATGAGTTCCAGGTCTCCAGCTTGGCAGCATGAGAAAATGGTGGCCCTATAACACAGAAGAAGTTTTTAGAATTGGGGCATAATGAATTTGATCTAGACCACATAGAAAGTGGTACTACAGACCATTTAGACTGAGATGCTCAGCAAAGAGCTAGACAATGGAATCTATGTACCAGGAATGAGGCAAGAACTAAGGATAAAAGCAGCTATTCTAGAGCTGTGGTTTTCATTCCTAGCTGCACTTGAGAATCACTTGAGGAGTGTTACAAAAAAAGAGATGTAACACTCAGATCAATTAAACAAGATTTCTGTTTAACTGTTGAAGCTAGAAATTGGTGAAGCTAGAAATCAGATGTAATTGGCCAGGTGTAGTGACTCATGTCTGTAATCCCAGCACTTTGGGAGGTCCAGGCAGGCGGATCACCTGAGGTCAGGAGTTTGAGACCAGCTCGGCCAACATGGGGAAACGTCATCTCTATTAAAAATGTTTTTAAAAATTAGCCAGGCCTGGTGGCACATGCCTATAGTCCCAGCTACTCAGAGGCTAAGGCACGAGAATCACTTGAACTCAGGAGGCAAAGGTTGCAGTAAGCCGAGATCACGCCACTGCACTCCAGAATGGGTGACAGAGCGAGACTCCTTAAAAAAAAAAAAAAAAAAAATTAGTATGTATTTACTCAGATTTAATAGGATTTAATCTGGGTTTTCAAAGAGCTCCCTAGATAATTCTTAGATGCATCCAGATCGAGAAGCACTAATCCAGAGCAAAACAGAAACAGCTAAGGGTAGGCATTTGAGAACACAAACATTTAAGGTACTGACAGAGATGTGATAAAGAACAAAAATGCTAAAAAAACAGCAGATAAAGGCAGCAAGGAGAATTTCATCAAAGAAGTGAACCAGCACATTATATGCCACAGAGAGGTGAAAGAAGAATAGGAAGAGGCCTCTAGATTTGGTAAATAGAAGGTCATTACTGATCTCTGGGAACATGGTTTTAGTAGTTGCAGAAGCCAAGTTGCAATAGGTAAGGAGTAGATTTTAGATGAGGACCTGGACAGAGAGAGTGTAGACTACTCTTTTCAAGAAGTTTGGTGCAATAGGTAGGAGAAAACAGCCAGTAACTTCCAAATTAAAAAGATGGAGAGAAAGTGTTACTGGATTTTAAGCTAGAGCGTAAGAGTTGACTGTGGGTAAGGAGATAAGAGAGAGTAAAGATACACAGTAAAGGTTATTGGAAGAACACGGCCCAGGAGCAGCCTGGAGTGGGTGGCATCAAAATTATCAGTGGGAGTAGTTATCCTGTGAAAGGAATACCAAAAAGATAAGCTTTAAGTTGAGGAAAGTTGAGTGAGCTCAAGCCATTATTTTCATTATGAGAGCAAAGAAGGTAGAAGGCAAAGGGGCAAGAAGCTAGGAATAGTTACTGGTGCTTTCCATGTGCCAGACACCATATTGAAATTCTGCCACATTACCTCATTCAGTAATTAAATGTGCTTTTCAAGGACAAATGTTGTCAGATGGTATAAAAAGCAAAAATTAGGCCCACTTTGTCCAATTTCACCCATCTAGTCACCTTGCTCCTCTGGTACCATTACCAATTAATGGCCCTTCAAAGCTTGGCCTGCAATTTGTTTTAAGTTAAACGCTCATTTCTAGCTGAATAGAAAAAGATTTCAGTTATGAAAATATTCCGTTAGTTTAATTTAAAGGAAAGAGCTGTGGAAGACCATTTAAAAAAGAAAAAAAGCCCATTATTGAGAACACTCCATTAGTGAGAGCAAAGGGAGATGGGGCTTCAAAAAGATAGTGTTTAATGGTCCAAGTTAATGGCAATCAATAAATATTTAGAAAGTGGATTTAACCTGCATATTTTTAAGTTCTTCTTTTAAAGGTAAAAAATGTAACTTTAGATTCCAAATCTATCAAGGGCTAGGACTGTGCCACCTCTTTCTACAATGGCTGGGCAATTGTGGAGGCTCAGTGGATGGCAGCTGAGGTTGAGCCATCCTGCATTGCCAGACCCTCCCATTATTGTCTATGCCATGTGGTACAGGCGAGCAGACCAGCAAGCTAGAAGGCTTCTAATTTTCAAGACAGTAAATGGAAACCTCTAAATGGGAAACTTGTGACATTGGCTGTCCTTTTTCTTGGAAAACACTTTCCAAAATTAGGATCAAAACATTCGGAAGTAGCTACCAAGGGTTTCCTTCATTGACATTCAAGTGAACCAAATTGGGATTGGGAATAGCTGCAAGAAAACACAAGAAACACAACCAGCCTGCCTGAATGAGCCTTGGGGGACCCAAGAGGGATGACCCTTCAAGTGGAAGTAAAGTTGGAGGTGAGGTTGCAGAATGCTGGGAGAGGTTGGGATAAAATCAGAGTGGCATCCCTACTTGGCTCTCCACAGCTTGAATACTGAACCACTAGAAATTGTTTCCAAAGCTGCGGTTGGACCCCTTGCCACAGGCTGCTGAGCCATGGCTCTAACAGACTACATTATTCTATCCCTATTCATTTATTATTTTTGTCTAGCCTTCTACTGCGGTTTTACTGTGTCATATGGTTTGGCTGTGTCCCCACCCAAATCGCAACTTCAATTGTATCTCCCAGAATTCCCACATGTTGTGGGAGGGACCCAGGGGGAGGTAATTGAATGATGGGGGCTGATCTTTCCCATGCTATTCTCATGATAGTGAATGTCTCATGAGATCTGATAGGTTTCTGCTTTTGTTCCTTCCACATTTTTCCCTTGCCACTGCAATGTAAAAAGTGCGTCTTACCTCCTGCCATGATTCTGAGGCCTCCCCAGCCATGTGGAACTGTAAGTCCAATTAAACCTCTTTTTCTTCCCAGTCTCGGGTATGTCTTTATCAGTCCGAAAAGGGACTAATACAATGTGTCTCCTCCAAAATTCCTGTTAAAACTTAATCCCTATTGTACTGGTATTAAGAGATGGGGCCTTTAGGGAAATGATTCAGTCATGAAGGCAGAGCCCTCCTGAATGGATTAGTGTCTTATGAAAGGACTAGGGGTGTTGGTGGTATAGTGGTGCGCATAGCTGCCTTCCAAGCAGTTGACCCGGGTCCAATTCCTGGCCAATACACCAAAAAGTTTTTTATTAAAAAATAATAATAAAAATAAAAGGACTAGGGAACTAGCTCAGGCCCTTTTTGCCCTTTTGTTTTCTTCCATGTGAGGACCCAGTGTTCGCCCCTCCTGCCATGTGAGGATGCCCAGCAAGATGGCCCTCATCACATATCAAATGCCAGACCTTGATCTTGGACTTCCCAGCCTCTACAACTATGAGAACTAAATTTCAATTGTTTATATATTACTCAGTCCATAGTATTTTGTTATAGCAAAACAGACTAAGACACTTACTTACAAAAACCAGACTCAAAATAATCAGGCCCCCTTTTCTGGAACCCAGAACAGTATGCAGCTTTTAAGTGCTATGGAGACTGGATCCTGGTTTGCATCACTCACCCACTACAATTTCAGCTCCAAGCACATAAGGTAATTAGTACTCAATAGATTTTTTGTCTTTTTGAGGCCGGGGTCTGGTGGCCAAGGGCATATAGGCAAGGTCAGTGGGGAAGCAGAGGCAGATACACAGACCCTGTCATCTCAGGGATTCTAAGTGCATCTGTGAAACTTCCAGGCACCGCTACCCAGACCAGGTGCCTGGGTTTTGTGAGCTGAACTCCCCTTTCTGAAAGAGTACTAGAATCCAAACCGGGGTCTGGCTTGCACAAGCACCTCCAAAATTCCACCTGGCCCATGTCACAGAGACCTTCAATGACTCCCTGGAATCTTCACTATTTCTTTTTTTTTTTTTTTTTTTTGAGACAGTCTTTACCTCTGTTGCCCAGGCTGGAGTACAGTGGCACCATCTCGGCTCATTGCAACCTCCACCTTCAGGGTTCAAGTGATTCTCCTGCCTCAGCCTCCCAAGTAGCTGGAACCACAGCATGCACCACCATGCCAGCTAATGTTTTTGTATTTTTAGTAGAGATGGGGTTTCATCACCTTGGCCAGGCTGGTCTCAAACTCCTGACCTCAAGTGATCTGCCCACCTCAGTCCCCCAAAGTGCTAGAATTACAGGCATGAGCCACCATACCTGGCCACTCACTAGATATTTATTAAATGTTTGAACCTTGCTTACATGATGTTGCTTTCTTGTGTTTCCGTGTATTATTTTTATTTGTTTAAAAATCTTCTTGTGAAATTTTTTTAGAATAATTACTATATTTTTTTACATGGAATAGTCAAAGAAAAATTTTGATGCTGTAAGGATCACTATGCAGACAAACAGATGTTTTGCTAATGTTCTAGTAGACTTCTTTCACCTATAGTCCTGAAAGTATTCCAATATTGGCAAACTGAGGGAGTATTCATGTGTGAAACTCTCATGTGAGAGACACAGCTTTCTGTTTCCAAAATAAATAGCTTTCAGGTGAAATTATTATGGCTGGAAGACTTTATAGGTGACATCATCTGACATGTACATAATGTGTTTTTTTAGGGGAGCCCCTGTTTCTCTCCTAGAGTCTTGTTCTTCCCTCTTACTTACATCCTGACCAGAAAGATACAAAGCAAACATTTTCATTTCATGTCCACTCCAAAAATCCAAAATAATGACAAGATCAGCAATAGAAGTCACACATTTGGCTTTATTATAGATTCCATCCTACCTAACCTTTACCCACTGGACCTCTGCTCCTGGTGCCTAGGGTTAAAGATTGGCTTGAGACAAGCATCAGCTGTCTCTCAACTTCTTTCTTAGCAGCTCACCTTCATCATCATACCCACTTGTCAGGGTGACTCCTCAACCATAATAACAAGAATAGTAAATTTAATTTTATATAGAATCTTTCATATAGCTAGCTCCATTACAACATGCTTTGCCAAGTGGTAGAATTACAGTGCAGCACTACTGAGTTAAATAAATAACAACTGATACCAATAATTAGCTTAATTTATGGTCTGGTAGAACTGTCACAACTGAGGCAGCTCTCCCTCCACCCCTCATCTCTGTCTTTTCTTTCTCCCTCCCCACCTTCTTTGGAAACAGCCACCAAGTGAAGTGCTGAGATTGTCACATAACTCATCATAAATTCAAGTCACTTATTCTTATACTCTGTAGTTTTATAACCTTATTATATCAAAAATGTTCAACCTCTTTGAAGTTGCATCACCCTATCATTGTTTAATTTCACAACTGGTTCTCCTGATGTCATGCGCTCAGTGGGAGGGGCATACTAGGATAGATTCAAGCCTCTGGAGAGTTTGCAACATCCTCGGAAAGATTCTTGCTTTTTACGAAATCGAGGTTGATAATTACTCTGCACAGTAACACTGTAAAAAGGGTCCTCCTTTCCACTTAAACCAAGGAATTAGAAAGCAAACAAATCAGTAAGGCCATACTGGGGTCACATAGCAGAAACTGGAAATGACTATTTTTGCAATGTCTATGGATGGTGGCTTTCCATGAACACTCTCATCTCACTATAATTGGAAAGAATTTCAGAATATTATTACAGAAACCTGACTTTAAAACCCATGCAGCTTTGATTTAGCACTGAATGCCCATTTTATCACATTTGGATTTTTAAAAGAATTTTTTTATTTCTACCACCAGGTAAGAATATCACATTTGTTAATCACTTATCTCCCCATTTACTGAACTTAGTCTCTAAGTCCTGGAGCAGAATATGGACTTTTTCTACAATCAGATAACTAGGTGACCAGACTCTCCAGTTTCACCAAAGCCGCACCTTTTGCAAAATATACTCTAGGGAGCCAGGGGGAGTTTGGACCTAGAGGCTTTTCATATTGTCTGCTGCAGGATATAGGATAATTGTCAGGGTGTCCTCCGTGCTCTGATAAAACTGCCAACTTATCTGAATGAAATGTATCTCAATAACGCTCCATGCTGGGGAGGGGGGCCTGGGCAGGAAACAGCAATAACATTTTATGCACCTTTTATTATTGCATAAAAGTGATTAACTGACAATTTATTACTAGGTTAAGACATCAAAACAATGAAAATGAACATAAAAATATAACATTGCCAGGCTCTTCCGGGCTACCTGAGAGTAACTGACATATCCATCTTTTTCTCCCTCACATAAAACTCTTCATAGGAACTCACCTTGCTCTCAAATACCTCCCTACCTAGAGGTGACAAAAGAGCCCAGGTCTGAGTCCCATCCCATCAAACATGGAGGAGTTTTTTGTCAGGGGAAGAGATGTCTTAGTTTTCTTGAAGATGAACTTGTCTGCTGTGAAGGAAAAAAAAAAATCAGTGCTTTTAGTAACTGTGAGCAGGGAGTGGTGGCTCATGTCTGTAATCCCAACACTTTGGAAGGCAGGTGGGCAGATCACTTGAGGTCAGGAGTTCGAGACCAGCCAGGCTTTCCCAGTTCAAGCGATTGTCCTGCCTCAGCTTCCTGAGCCAGATTACAGGTGTGTGCCACCATGCCCAGCTAGTTTTTGTATTTTTTGTAGAGACAGGGTTTCTCCATATTGGCCAGGCTGGTCTTGAACTCCTGGCCTCAAGTGATCTGCCCACCTTGGCCTCCCAAAGTGCTGTGATTACAGGTGTGAGCCACTGTACTTAGCCACAGAATACAAACCTTTTAGCTTCTGAATTCAAAATATCCCTCTCTAAGAGGCAATGTCTGAAAAACATTAGTTTGAATACTGGTGATGCCACTTACTTGATATAAGGCTCTCTGAGCCTATTTCATCTGTAAAATGGGGCCAAGTCAAGTGAGAGCTGTTAGTGTTCCCACCCTAATTTTTATATTTTAAACAGAGTCTTGCAATTTTGTTAGGAGCAAATTTTCAGTGCCACAAAAGAAATAGCACTTGAACATAAATTTTTTCAGCAAGGCAATTTTTACTTCTATAGAAGGGTGCATCTCACAGATGGAGCAATGGCAAGAGCACACCTGAACAAGAGAGGGGAAAGAGTTTTCATCCCTGATGCAGGTCGCCCCTACTGCTATGTCATTACCCTATTGGCTAGGGTTGGACTGCACAGTCTAAGCTAATTCCTATTGGCTGTTTTAAAGAGAGCAGGGGTGTCAGCCAGAGTGCCAGGGTGAGCAGCTTAGGCAGAAAAGATGGTTATGGAACAGGTAACTAAAGGTGACTGAGGTCAGAGCAGGTGACTGGGGTGACTCAGTATGTAGCAGGTTACCAGCATGAGTCAGGACAGAGCAGGTTACCAGGATGAGTCAGGACTCTAAATATGTGGATTAGGAGGGGAATGTGCAGTTTCGGCGAGAGAAATAGGTGCAGGTAACCAGGGGAACAACTGTGAACTACTTATTAGAACTGACAAAAAGGTTGTTTACTGAAACTAGGGGCAAGCAGGCAAAGAGAACAAGAAAGTTAAACTTTAAAATGGAGAACAAAGAACAAGAGAGCTGAACATACTGACATGCTGATTCTTTGAAGAGAAAATTGGAACTCACTGTATTTAACACTCTGTCACCCAGGCTGGAGTGCAGTGGCATGAACATGGATCACTGTAGCCTCGACATTTTGGGCTCAAGCGATCCTCCCACCTTAGCCTACCAAGTAGCTGGAACCACAGGCATGCACCCGCACAACCAGTTAATTTTTAAACTTTTTTTTTTTTTTTTTTTTTTAAAGATGGGGTCTTGCTGTGTTACCCAGGCTGATTTCAAACTCCTGGGCTCAAACAATCCTCCCTCCTCAGCCTTCCAAATTGCTAGGATTACAGGTATGAGCCACCCCACCTGGTTCTCCCACCCCATTCTTGCTATTTATGTCCATGTCTTAACTATGGTGATCAGCCTGAATTTTATTGCCTACAATATATGCCATGTGTGGCAACTAGTTTAATTACGATGATATGAGTTGGCAGAAAATAATTTTTTGGAAGTAATCAGACTATCTCTGAAATTTCCTGGGCTCATCTCAGAGGGTGTATCCAAGGAACTAGACAAAGACAGGGTACTTAGACCTCATATACCCTTGGGATTTCTCACCTTACCCTTAAGAAATGACCACCCACCCCTGTGTTTATTTATTAGTGAGTCAAGAGCTTTTGTAAACCAATTACAATGAACAAACAGCTCTTGTTGTAAGGCAACAAACAGCAGTAAACCCTGACCTTATCTAAATTCATTGCTCTAAGCCACAGACCTGCAAGAAATAGTTAGGTTTAAAACTCACCATTGGTAAAGATTGAAGATTTACAGGCACACTAGAGGATTTATAGTCCAGCTATCTGGGAAACCAATAGTGCCAAAATACCAAGTATGGAAAGCCAAAGAACTCATATCAGTCAGGGTCACCTTTGGGCTTTCATGGTGTAGGGGTGGAGGTATAGAGGAAAGAGAGAAGAAAAGCAGAGAAAAATCCATGTTTATTCAAACCCCTTTTTCCCAGGACATTTGAGTATGTAATACATTATAGACAATTTATCTTCCAAGTATATAAACCAATAAAATAAATGGAAAAATTGTTAGTCCAGTGAAACACGGCAGATTGTACACTCACATTTATCTCTATTCTCACAAAGCAAATTCAGCTAAGAAATTTTTTAATTAACCCACAAAGACAAACAGAGCATTAGACAAAGACACAGCAAATGAGAGAAATAAACAATATTAAGAGAAAGCTGAAACCTAAACCTACAGGAAAAACAGTTCTATGAGTCTGAGAATCCCAGAAAGATTCAGCCTTTGGGGGCAACTGGTTCCTCCAAAGGTGGGAGCGCTGGGCAGGCCTGACACCAGGAGGATTGGTTAAAAGTTTGTATAAAACCAATTTAGACCCCTTCCAGTTCTCCTCCTCTTAACCCTCCTTCCCAGGCAGCTGTCCCTGCCCTGTACCTCTAGGATTCTGCCTGGGAGAGGGAGAATCCTCTCTGGCACAGCTGGAAGAAAGGCGGATGGATGGTGGCACTGAAGACCATCTCTACACTGTTCCCCTCCTACAACTGGCTTTTGGCCCATTAGCAGCCAGGCTTATAACCCCCAGGAGCAAATGGAGAAATTTTACTCTGGAAAAACTAATAAGCCTATGAAATATTGGAATCAACTGTATATTGAAATGGGAAAGTTCCCTGACCCCTTGTGGGACATGCAACAAGGGTGTGGCTCATTTATTTGGCTGCAAAATGCTCGAACCTCTTACGGGAGGGGAAGCACACAGGTGAGCAGGTGCAGGCCAGGACGAACACTTTTGGGCTCTGGCCCCACGGCAGCGCCTAGTGGTGTTACAATGCTCTTTTAGCCCTGCTGTTTCCTGGGAGTTCGGTCTTTTTGCATCCTATCTCCTCTCTGACTGCCCCAGCCGAACTCCTGTCAACATCCAGACGTCTCCTCTCCTTTCTTCTCTGCTGTGCCCCTCTGCTGCTCTGTCACTCTGCCACTATCCTGCTTGTGGAGCCTGGAGTTGGGTTTATATGGCCACAAAACGGGGGCGTGGCAGGCCAAAAGTCAACATTTGGGTGCAGAAAAAGGAATGCCTGTTGTCATTTAGGGCTGCAGGTCCAGGCTTGAGGGTGGAGCCCTCCCCAGGGATCCCCCCCTCCTGTTTCCTGTCCACATCACAGTCACCCCGAAGGAAATCAAAGGTTGACTAAGATCCCATGTACAATGGCCTGATCAATTCAGATTTCAGATGGGCTCGGTGGCTCATGCCTGTAATCTCAGCACTTTGGGAGGCCAAGGCAGGCAGATTATGAGGTCAGGAGATCGAGACCATCCTGGCTAACACAGTGAAACCCCGTCTCTACTAAAAATACAAAAAACTTAGCTGAACATGGTGGTGGGGCACCTGTAATCCCAGCTACTAGGGAAGCTGAGGCAGGAGAATTGCTTGAACCTGGGAGGCGAAGGTTGCAGTGAGCCAGATTGCGCCACTGCCCTCCAGCCTGGGTGACAAAGCAAGGCTCTGTCTCAAAAAAGAAAAAAAAATTCAGAATTTCAGATAAACAATGAATAATTTATTATTATTAATATGTTCATAGTAATATTTGGGACATACTTATATTTTAAAATTATTTATCTGAAATTCAAATTTAACTGGCCATCCTATGTTTTATCTGGCATCTCTACTCCCTACCCGAAATTCTATTCTAATTGGCTCCTTAGTGCCTCATTCTCATATAGGAACAGAAAGTTAGGAACACACCAGGTATGTGAGGAAAGCCTCCAACCAGAAAGACAGAGACCAAAACCAACTAACAGTACAAAGGAACTCAGAAGAAATGAACAATGAAGGAAGCAGAAGAGACTAAATAAACTAAAATTATTATCAGAGAGATAGGAGAAAAATTGCTCCATGAAACAAGAATAGCATTCTATAAAAGAAAGGAGGCCGGGCACGGTCGCTCACACCTGTAATCCCAGCACTCTGGGAGGCTGAGGGAGAGGGATTGCCTGAGCTCAGGAGTTCAAAATCAGCCTGGACAACATGGCAAAACCCCATTTCTACTAAAAATAGAAAAAATTAGCCAGGCATAGTGGCAGGCACCTGTAATCCCAGCTACTCGGGAGGTTGAGGCAGGAAAATCCCAGGAGGCGGAGGTTGCAGTGAGCCAAGATAGCATCACTGCACTCCAGCCTGGGTGACAGAGCAAGGCTGTTTCAAAAA
>NW_016107398.1:6634333-6639322 GCF_001604975.1 Cebus imitator | reverse complement strand
CACTGTTTACAATAGCAAAGACCTGGAACCAACCCAAATGCCCATCGACGATAGACTGGATAGGGAAAATGTGGCACATATACACCATGGAATATTATGCAGCCATCAAAAATGATGAGTTTGGGTCATTTGTAGGGACATGGATGAGCCTGGAAACCATCATTCTCAGCAAACTGACAGAAGAGCAGAAGATCAAACACCGCATGTTCTCACTCATAGGCTGGTGTTGAACAATGAGAACACATGGACACAGGGAGGGGAGCACTACACACTGGGGTCAGATGGGGGGAAATAGGAGAGGGACGGTGGGGGGTGGGGAGCTGGGGAGAGATAGCAAGGGGAGAGATGCCAGATGTAGGTGATGGGGAGGAAGGCAGCAAATCACACTGCCACGTGTGTACCTATGCAACAATTTTGCATGTTCTTCACATGCACCCCCAAACCTAAAATGCAATAAAATAAATAAATGGGGGAAAAAAAAAGAAATCATTATTTTCTCAGTTTGAGAAAATCATAGTTTCAACTATCTCAGTTACAAAAATCAGAAATCAGTTTCCTCAGTTTTCTTAAAAAGTTACTAGAAGCATTGGAAGATACACAGAGGAGTCCTGGTCTGAGCTGTTGAAGGCCAAGGTAGGTGAGGATCTCCATGTGGGGGATGCCCCAGTACAAGGCGTCAGAGGTCAAATGGGGAGAGAAGAGAGTTTGTGCTGGGGAGGAGCTGCCAGTGGGAACAGGAGCTTGGTTACACATGGGCAATTGATCAAATATGTAAATTAATTACAGATAATGAGTGTCAGGTTTCCACTGTCAGAGAAGGGAAGTACAAATACAGAAAGAGAGAAAATGAAGATGTGCTCTGTGATATTGAATTAGAATTGGAGGTATCACTATGAACTCATGGATACAGGAGAGATAAATAGAAAATTAGAGATGTAAATGTATGTTTTTGTACATATATATACATATATTCCTTAGCTCTGCTCAGTGAGCAGCTCTGGGCGACAGTGATACCTCAATAGTAACAAGCACACCTAGCACCCAGATCTTGGCTTCTAAACTTAGTTGTTCACCAGGACTCTTTGGAAAAATGGCTGACTCCAAAATACAAAAGTACAAAATAAGCCTGGAAAATATGTTATGCCAGAAAACAAGAAAGTGCTTAAAGAATGATAGTGACATGTCAATGGACATGGAAGTCAGCTTGAAGGACTCCTAGTGACTAAGCTAGAAACAATTTGAGCATCAAAACAGACAACTAAAAAGTTAAAAGTCTGATGAGGAGTGGAGTATTTGCAGTTTCTAAGTAACTTCCTCATAATACTTATTAATTATGAAATAACTGGTCTATAATTTTCAAAAGTGTCAAGATCCTGTAAGTCAAAGAGACTGACAAACTCTCCTAGACTGAAGGAGGATAAAGACATTATTGAGACAACTACTAAAACTCAAATGAAATCTGAATATTGAATGATAGTAATACATCAACATTAATTTCCTAATTTTCACGGCTTTATTATGATTTTTGTAGGTTACATCCTTGTTTGTAGGAAATACACATTAAAATTTATAGGGCGATAGGGCGTCAGACCAACAATTAACTCTCAAATAGTTCAGGAGGAAAAGTTCTGTACACTGTACTTGAAACTTTCTGAAAGTGTGTGATCATTTTAAAGGGGACTAGAATGTGCCGCCCCCTAATATACCCCTTTGACACAGGATTATTTTAAACTGAAGACAACTGACAAACAGGAAAAAAGGTCTCTGCCCACCCCTCCCACACACCCATTTGACTAAAAGAAGATTTAGATTCTCAATCGTCTGAAACTCTTATTGGCCCAGAGAGATGGCACTGAGAGAAATCTACATGACAAACATTACTAAACCAACTCTTATCTTCCAGGAGTTTCATCCATTTATTTAGCTTCCTACAGTTTGCTGCCCTGAAAAGCCTAAACCGCTTTCCCTTTGCCTTGTCACTTCTCACTGTATTGTTCTCTGTTCAGGTGCTATAAAGGGCCAGGGCGTGGTGGCTCACACCTGTAATCCCAGGACTTCGGAAGGCTGAGGTGGGTGGATCGCAAGGTCAAGAGATCAAGACCATCCTGGCCAACATGGTGAAACCCTGTCTCTACTAAAAATACAAAAATTAGTTGGGCACGGTGGC
Organism: Cebus imitator; assembly: GCF_001604975.1. Taxonomy (NCBI): domain Eukaryota; kingdom Metazoa; phylum Chordata; class Mammalia; order Primates; family Cebidae; genus Cebus; species Cebus imitator. Next base: position 6,637,155 of record NW_016107398.1, on the reverse strand, counting down.
ACATGCCTGTAGTCCCAGCTACTCAGTAGGCTGAGGCAGGACAATCGCTTGAACCTGGGCGGCGGAGGTTGCGGTGAGTCGAGATCGCACCAATGCACTCCAGCCTGGGTGACAGAGTAAGACTCCATCTCAAAAAGAAAAAGAAAAAAAAACAGATGCTATAAAGTCCCAAGTTTCAGCCACCCACTTTGAATTACTCATCACTGCTCATCACTGAGTTTCTATTGCATTCTGCACATGTTAATAAACAATTTGTTTTTCTCTTGTTAATCTGCTTTTTGTCAGTTTAATTCCCAGAGCTCCAGCTAGAGATCCTAGGAGAACAGAGGAAAAAGTTTTTTCTTCCTACACAGTTTCAAGACAAATTATATATATAATATATAATTTATCTATAGACAAATTATATATATAACTTATCTATAAATATATATAACTATACATAGTGATAATTACACATATTTAGTTATATATATTGTTTCATATACATATACACATTACATAATCGTTGTGATGATTAAATGGGCCAATGTGTTTTTAAAAAGTCTATGTGTGCTATAAAGCAGTGACTTCCTGCCATTTGGATTTCATGGTCCTATAAAACTTTTTTTTAATGGGAGAAACACTATAGTTACCATTTTTTTATTTAGCCACACAATAACATGAAGAATAATATTAGCATCTATCATTATTATAATTTCATAAATGACTATTTCTGTGAGGAGTACCTCACCCTTGTTACTGAAAAGGGGTCCTGATCCAGACCCAAACAGAGGGTTCTTGGACCTCAAGCAAGAAAGAATTTGGTCGAGTCTGTAAAGTGAAAGCAAGTTTATGAAGAAAGTAAATGAACGAAGAATGGGTACTCCACAGACAGAACAGTGGCATGGGCTGTTCAACTGAGCATACTTACAGTTATTTCTTGATTATATACAAACAAGGGGTAGATTATTCATGAGTTTTCTGGGAAAGGATTCCCGTCCCTTTTAGACCATATAGGGTAACTTCCCGCATTGCCATGGCATTTATAAACTGTCATAGCTCTGGTAGGAGAGTCTTTTAGCATGTAATGAATTATAATTAGCGTATAATGAGCAGTAAGGATGACCAGAGGTCACTTTTGTCACCATCTTGGTTCTCGTGGGTTTTGGCCAGCTTCCTTACCCCTCCTTTTATCAGCAGGGTCTTCGTGACCTGTGTCATGTGCCGACCTATCTTATCCTAGAACTTAGAATTTCTAACCTCCTGGGAATGTAGCTCAGTAGGTCTCATCCTTATTTTATCCAGCCCCTATACAAGATGAAGTTGCTCTGATTTAAACATCCCTGACACTTTGGCAGAAACAGAGTCTCAAAATTTTAAAACTGAATATATTTGCCTCTAAGAACAACTAAGTACATTGTCCTTATTCTTATCAGTTTGCCACTGCACCAACTTGTGACAGTTTCTTCATGAACCAGGCCATGTCCCCATATTTGGGGTCCAGTCTTTCCTCTTTTCCTGCCCATTCACCTAATCTGTAAGGCTTTACTGTCCAACAGGGTAGCCACTTGCCGCATGTAGCTATTAGGCATTTAAAATGTGGTTAGTTCATTTTGAGTGCTCTACGTGTAAAATAAATGCTGACTTTCGGATATAGTATAAAAAATGTAAAATATCTCAATAGTTTTGTATATTGAGTACACGTAGAAATAATAGTATTTTGGACATACTGAGTTAAACATAATATATCATTAAAAGTAATTTTACGGCTAGGCGCGGTGGCTCACACCTGTAATCCCAGCACTTTGGGAGTCCAAGGTGGGTGGATCACCTGAGGTTGGGAGTTTGAGACCAGCCTGGCCAACATGGAGAAACCCCATCTCTACTAAAAATACAAAAATTAGCCAGGCATTGGGGCAGGTGCCTGTAATCCCAGCTACTCGAGAGGCTGAGGCAAGAGAATTGCTTGAACCAGGGAGTTGGAGGTTGCAGCGAGCTGAGATTGTGCCATTGCACTCCAGCCTGGGCAACAAGAGTGAAACTCTGTTTCCAAAAAGAAAAAAAGTAATTTTTCCCATTTTCTTTTATGTTTTTAAAGTGGTTACTAGAAAATGTTTAACTATTTATGTGGCTCACATTCTATTGCCATGAAACAGCACTGCTATAAAGATACTTTCTTTTCCAAATCAGTTCGCCAACTTTTCTTATGAAGAAAGAGTTGGGAGAGGTAAAGAAATGGGATTGGAGGGGTGGGACGAAAGAGCTGGGGGAATGAAGGGAGGGAATAAACACATGGCCTGGGCATTGGGGACAATTTGCGGGATTTGGTGGGTAAAAGTCTTTGTCAGATGCAGATCAAAGAAAGAAAAGAAAATTTAAGAAGTGTTCTCTGTGTTCTGAAACTAATTCCCTGTAACGTTCTTTTAGAGATTTGCATCTCTAAAGATTGGAGTTCATGTTTAATTTCTTCTTCGTTTCTGTGTTATCTTCTTTGATTATGATTCAGGGAAACTGAGCCTCCTGAGGGCTTCAGAATTTATTCGGGCTACTTTGTTATTCTGAATAGTCTTTAAATCACTCCACAGAGCTTTTTAGGACTTTTCTTTCCATCCTTTTCTCCCATTCTTACCACCCTTCCAAATGGGGCCCAGCGTTACAAAATGAGGGTGGTTCCTCAGTGCTGGGAGGATCCCTGTAGATTTTCAATCCTACCCATCTCCTGCCTAGTTAGACTTCACACAGTGTCCCTGTGGAATGGACTCTAACAGTGGTCCCTCCCTAATGGGGAGCTCATCCCACTGAGGCTTTCTTTTTTTTTTTTTGACGGAGTTTCGCTCTTGTTA
>NW_016107398.1:6593138-6634317 GCF_001604975.1 Cebus imitator | reverse complement strand
ATGGCGCGATCTTGGCTCACCGCAACCTCCGTCTCCTGGGTTCAGGCAATTCTCCTGCCTCAGCCTCCTGAGCAGCTGGGATTACAGGCACGCACCACCATGCCCAGCTAATTTTTTTTGTATTTTTAGTAGAGATGGGTTTCACCATGTTGACCAGGATGGTCTCGATCTCTTGACCTCGAGATCCACCCGCCTCGGCCTCCAAAAGTGCTGGAATTACAGGCTTGAGCCACCGCGCCCGGCCTGAGGCTTTCTTTCTAAAGATGAAGAGTCATTTGTTTAATGAGATGCCACTTTCTTACCCTTCTCATAAATTAATGATTCAGGCCTTCCCTTTAAACTTCCCCCAAGGTAAAATAGTCTAAGATACACACTGCTTCGTCCCATGGGGAAATCCACTTTCTGTAATGTAGAAAAGAGTCTTCAGGACAGAGGCAGAAGAGAGAAACATCCATCACCAGCCCTTCTAACCAGCTCCAAGTACACCTGACTTCTTAGAGCTCTGAAGAAATCTGGAGATGTTGCAATCCTTAGGGAATTAGTTGCACAAGAACAGTCTTTTCTCTCTTCCATTTTCCGCTTTTCTCTACATCTCCTTTTCCAGTTCTCTTTAGCATGTGTCTCTTCCCCTCCCCTCCCTTCTTACAGAAGAATCTGTAGCCTCTTCAGAACCATGGCGTGTGCACAGGACCAATTTGCCACTTCTCCTGAGGGTACTACATTTTAAACCTTTTAACTGACTGTAAGATGAAAAACTGGTTTAAAAGAATTTCAATCTCCAGAGCGTAGCTGGAAAGTCTAGGATATTTTGAGGGGCTGGAGTCATTTCCTCGGGCTCTAAGATACAACACTATAGTAAGCTGCTTAATCTAACTGGATGAGGTAGACCTTTTAGGAGTCTATTCTGAGGAATCTGTTGGATCATCTTGCCACTACTAACCAAAATGATGCTTTGAAATGCATAGAGCTGTGGTAGGGTATAGGCTGAACACTCATTCTGGTGGGCTGTCGGATACATATCCTAGCAGTAACATATGATAATGTCATTGTGGTCAAAGCATAAGACTGGGGATTTCTTTTCTCTGCCGACAAACAAGCAAACAAACTCCACAGAAGCCAACAGGGGAAAAACTAGTGTAATAGTTTTCCAATGTCCAGTCTTTCCAAGGCTGGTCCATTTAGGTCTCAGCTCAAATTTCACTTCCTCAGAGATGCATTTCCCTGACTACCTAGTCTATAGTAGCAACTTCCCTGCCCTGTTCACTCTGCACAACATTGTAGTGTCTCATTTGCTTCATAATATTTATTGTTACCTTAAGTTTTCTCATTCACTTACTATCTTCTCTATTACAGCGTAAACTCCATAAGGGTAGAAACTTTGTCTGTTTTGCACTGTCTCTCCAGTGCTTGACAAGTGCCGTAACAGGAAAGGGGTCCAGATCTAGACTCCAGGAGAGGGTCCTTGGATCTTGAACAAGAAAGAATTCAGGGCGAGTCCATAAAGTGAAAGCAAGTTTATTTTTTTAAAAAAATACGAAAATTAGCTGGACGTGGTGGCACGCACATATAGTCCCAGCTACAGGCTGAGGCGGAAGAGTTGCTTGAACCCAGGAGACAGAGGTTGCAGTGAGCAGAGATCGCACCACGGCACTCCAGCATGGGCAACAGAGACTCTGTCTCAAAAGAAGAAAAAAGAAAGTAAAAGAATAAAAGAATGGCTATTTCATAAGCAGAGCATCTCCAAGGGCTGCTGGTTGCCCATTTATACGGTTATTTATTGACTACATGCTAAACAAGGGGTGGATTATTCATACCTCTTCTTTTTAGGCCATATAGAGTAACTTCCTGATGCTGCTGTGGCATTTGTAAACTGTCATGGCGCTGGTGGAAGTGTAGCAATGACCAGAGGTCACTCTCATCACCATCTTGGTTTTGGTGGGTTTTAGCTGGCTTCCTTACTGCAACCTGTTTTAACAGCAAGCTCTTTATGACCTGCATCTTGTGCTAACCTCTGATCTCATCCTGCGACTCAGAGTGCCTTAACTGTCTGGGAACGCAGCCCAGCAGGTCTCAGCCTCATTTTACCCAGCCCCTATTCAAGATGGAGTTGCTCTGGTTCACATGCCTCTGACAATACTAGATGCTCAATAATTGTCTCATTCATTGTCAAATGAATGAGAAAGAGACAAGAAGAAGAGTTTTTAGGTCTTAGGAGGGAAATCATGCCCCTCTTTGCTCTTTAGGACAGGGTAATTGCAAATACTCAGACACTCATCAGACATTGCAGAATATTTAATGAAGTTGCAAAACAGCTGAGGGCCCTGCAGTAGGCTGCCCAATATGTCTAAAACAGCAGTGTGCTTTAACTGGAAGTGATACTCCAATTATTTTGTTTCAAGCTGACCGTGGCCAAAAAGGGGAGAATACCTTGGAACAGGTTCTTGCCAAAAGGGGATTAGAATACAGTGAGGGAGAAAAGATTAATGTGAAGTTGATCACTCTAAACTTCAAGAGGTACACACTGTACCTGGGAACACAGCCAAAGCATGAGGGGTGGATGCTGACTACAAGCCCTCAGGTATAAGCCCTGGCTCACAGAGAAGACACATGTGCAATAGAGTGTGGCCCAGGAATGATGTGACACTGTGGAAAATGAAGTTAATGGGATCATTAAAGATGCAGATGTGCCTAGATTTCAAGGAAGACTTAGGCCTAGTAGGAGAGTCATCCCAGATTCTGGGTTGGTAAGATTTCACACAGAAATGTGTTGTTTCTGTCATACTCTTTTTGGAAAGGCATAAATATATGTCAGCCTATCTGGACCAGGTGGACAAAAGGCAGGTCCTCGAGGCTTTCATCCCTTCAAGTGAATACCTGGAAGTGTCTATGGGGGTCAGGGCAAGAAGGGTTGTTGGCTGGGGTCTGCTCCATTGATGCAAAAGAATGCTGAGAAGGATAAGGGTGCCCCGCACTAGCATGAGCCCTTTACTTTGCAAAATGAGACCAGGCACGGTGGCTCACACCTGTAATTCCCGCACTTTGGGAGGCTGAGGTGGGCAGATTATCTGAGGTCAGGAGTTTGAGACCAGCCTGGCCAACATGGTGAAACCTCATCTCTACTACATATAGAAAATTAGCCAGGTGTGGTGGCGGGCGCCTGTAATCTTACCTTCTTGGGAGTAGGAGATTGGAGAATCGCTTGAACCCAGGAGGTGGAGGTTGCAGCAAGCCGAGATATCACCACTGCATTCCAGCCTGGGCAACAAAGCAAGACTCTCAAAACAAACAAACAAACAAACAAAAGGTTTTGGATCTGTTATCTCATTGTATTCTTATTTTGAACCCGTGAGGTAGGAAAGGTGGTAACTGCTTTTATAGCCATTTGTGAAGGTGGAGGCTGAAACAAAGTAAATTGTGTTCTGTCCAGTCAACTTGTTTACAATAGTAGGAGAACCAGTGCTCTCCACCAAGTTTCTAAAAATGTGGACCCCGTGCATCAGAATCACTCAGGAACACATGTAAAATGATCCAAGTGTAGGGGAGAGAAAACGGCTTTTCTCTACCCTTCTGAGTTTTTGTCTCGGGCCCCTGTAACAAAAGACAGGTTTACAAGAGAAAAGCATACAAATTTATTTAATAAGTGTAAGCTTTAAACAACAAGTTTTAAACAAAGCATGGCAGCCTTCATAAAGAAATGGAGACTCACGCTGAGTGCGGTGGCTCACATCTGTAATTCCAGCACTTTGGGAGGCTGGGGCAGGCAGATCACCTGAGGTCAGGAGTTCTAGACCAGCCTGGCCAACATGGTGAAATCCTATCTCTACTAAGAATACAAAAATTAGCCAAGCATGATGGTGTGTGCCTGTAATCCCAGCTACTCGGGAGGCTGAGGCAGGAGAATCACTGGAACCCAAAGCCAGGGGTTGCAGTAAGCCGAGATCACACCACTGCACTCTAGCCTGGGTGACAGAACAAGACTCCATCTCAAAAAGAAAAGAAAGTCCTTTCTGTACCTGCCATGTCTCAAATTCCTTCAGTTTAAAATGTTCGCTATGCCAAGGTAGTGTGTCCTGAACCTCATCATCCACTCTAGAAGTTCTTTTTCTTTTCCTTTTGGTCTCATTTATGAGGACAGAATTTCTTAATCAGAGGATATCTGCGGTCAGGTCCAGAAATCTGTACTTTTATTTTGAATTCCAGGTGATTCCTATGCATACTAATTGTTTAGCATTGCATATTACCCTTGATCCTAAGGCAATTTGGGGTGTTTGTTTGTTTGTTTGTTTGAGATGGGGGTCTTGCTATATTGCCTATGCTGGCCTCGAACTTCTGGGCTCAAGTAATCTTTCTGCCTCAGCCACCTGAGTAGCTGGGACTACAGCCACCACACCCAGCTTCTAAAGCAATCTGTGATCCATTGAGTCATTAGCTTAATTCTGAGCTCATGAATTCCTGGATTCTTTCCCTCAAATAGTCCCTCTTTGAACTGAAATCACAGCATGTTCCTTAGAAAAGAGGGTTGTGCTATTGTAAAGGGTAGAGGGAACAACTGTTGACAGGGGCTATTTGAAGCCCTGGCAGGGAACACTTGTTGAAACAACCACGGCTAAATCGTAGACTAAAACACAGCAAAGCCTGGGAATCTACTCTTCAGGGGTTAAAACAATGTGCAACTCAACATGATCAAGTGTTCCAGGAATAAAAAGAACTGACAAAGCTTCAGAGTCATCACAACTGGCAAAACCAAAGCTCCACTGGCAGACTGGAGGGTTGCTGAAACAAGATATGCTGCAACAAGTTCTCGAGCGAAAGAAAGCATTTCAAACAGCTGATGAAAGTTTATAAAATAGAGATGGGAAGGACCTACCACAATATCCCCGGCAATTTCAGAAAATACCCAGGGCCAATAAAAGTTGATTTCTGGGGAGAGGAGAATGGGAGTTATAATCTATAATTTTTTTAATTGATTGATTGATTGAGACAGACTCTCGCTCTGTTGCCAGGCTAGAGTGCAGTGACGCGATCTCGGCTCACTGCAACCTCCAACTCCCTGGTTCAAGTAATTCTACTGCCTCAGCCTCCTGAGTAGATGGGATTACAGGCATGCGCCACCACACCCAGCTAATTTTTGTATTTTTAGTAGAGATGAGGTTTTGCCATGTTGGCCAGGATGGTCTCGATCTCCTGACCTCAGGTGATCCGCGCACCTTTGCCTCCCAAAGTGCTGGGATTATGGGTGTGAGATACCACACCCAGCCCTAATTTTTGTATTTTTAGTAAAGATGGGGTTTTGCCATATTGGCCAGGCTGGTCTCGAACTCCTGATCTCAGGTGATCCGCCCCACTCGGCCTCCCAAAGTGCTGGGATTACAGGTGCAAGCCACCACGCCTGGCCGTAATCTACTTTTACTGTAAAATACTGAGTTTGTATAAGTCAGTAAGATTAGTGCCCTTACTTAGGACAATAGTAATTTAGTCCTACTAAGTATGCTTACAAGGTCCCTACTAGTCCCTTACATTTGTAGAACGCTTCACAGTTTAAAATCACCATGTAGCCTGGTGCAGTGGCTCATGCCTGTAATCCCAGCACTTTGGGAGGCCAAGGCGAGGGATCATGAAGTCAAGGGATTGAGACTATCCTGGCCAACATGGTGAAACCCTGTCTCTACTAAAAATACAAAAATTAGCTGAGCATGGTGGTGCATGCCTGTAGTCCCAGCTACTCAGGAGGCTGAGGCAGGAGAATTGCTTGAACCCAGGAGGCAGAGGTTGCAGTGAGCCGAAATCACACCAATGCATTCCAGCCTGTGTGAAAGAGCCAGACTCCGTCTCAAGGAAAAAAAAAAAAAAAAAGTCACCACGTAATCACTCTCATGTGACAATATAGCACCTTGAAATTTCCAAAGCTCTTTCGTCATACCTTATGACTTACCATTTTCATTACTGCTCTACAGCATTTACCATGCCCATTTTGCAGAAGAATTTTTTGAGAAAATATGGCTCATAAAATTACAGAATCTATCCGAGGTCACCCAACTAATTTGTGTTCACTAAGATATGACCTCAACTTCAGGGCTTCCCCCTTTCCACACCTGCCTATTACAGACTTCTGCAAAAAATAATAAATAAAATGTAGCTCAGGCAATCATAGCAGTTGAGGGCTATAAGCCAGCTTCCCAATTGACAGACAAGAAAACCCAGGCACGATAAAGTTGAGGCTTTGCCCCAGATCACATGGTTATCAGCAGGGCCCAGTTGCTGGATCCCCATCTCCACATTATCCAGTTCAGAGCTCATTCTACTTTGCCCTGCTTCCTCTCATACTTTGTGGATGGCTAGATATAAATCACATGTGCACATTTGAAATCTTGGAATAAGTGCATTTAATAGGCTACTCCTCTGAAGTATGGGAGCCTAACAGATTAAACATTCTTTAGGTTGATTTAGAAAGGCAACTCTGGCCTTTGAGTTTAGCTTTAAAAGCTTGCAATGTTTGTCTTCTTACTCCATAATGGTATAATCAGTAAACTTACCACATTAAGCAATGCAGAAACACCTGCTGTGAGTTGTGCCCACATTTCTATTGTTGGTATAGATGGTTGTAAACCCAGATAATGGCAAGACTGACAGAGTTGTTTCATGATAGATTTTGGTAAAAGGGAGAGAATCATGCAGATGTAAAACATGATTTCTAAATTTACCAGTTATCAGAGGCTGCATGAGGGCTGGTCCCACAACATAAGGTAAAAATGAGTATGCCTTGCAGGGATGCAATCAGAAAATTGTAAACCCATGTTCATAGCTGTATTATTCACATTAGCCAAAAGGTGGAAGCAACCCAGGTGTCAGTCAGCAGATGAATGGATAAACAAAATGTGTTCCATGCATATAATTAATTATTAATCAGCCTTAAAAAGGAATGAAATGCTGACCATGGTATAACATGGATAAACTCTGAAGTCATCATGCTAAGCAAAATAAGCCAATCACAAAAGGACAGGTAGTGTGTAACATACCTGGAGTACTGAAATTCACAAAAACAAAAGGTACTTTTTTCCTATTTTTTTTTTTTTTTTTTTTTTTTGAGACAGAGTTTCGCTCTTGTTACCCAGGCTGGAGTGCAGTGGCACAATCTTGGCTCACTGCAACCTCGCCTCCCAGGTTCAAGAGATCTCCTGCCTCAGCCTCCTAAGTAGCTGGGATTACAGGCGCACGTCTGGCTAATTTATTGTATTTTCAGTAAACACGGGGTTTCTCCACGTTGATCATGCTGGTCTCGAACTGCCGATCTGAGGTTATTCACCCGCCTCGGCCTCCCAAAGTGCTGGGATTAGAGGCATGAGCCATTGTGCTCAGTCCGACAAAAAGTAGAATAGTGGTTGCCAGGGCTGAGAGGAGGGGAGAATGGGGAGTTCACGCTGAATGGGCTGAGAGGTTCAGCTGGGGAAGATGAAAACGTTCTGGAAATGGATGGTGATGATGGTTGCACAACACCATAAATGTACTTAATGCCACTGAACTGTATAGTACAATTAAAAATCGCTAAAATGGTGAATTTTATGTTATGTATGTTTTACTGCAATAAACAAGAAAATGACTTTGGCTTGTTTATTGGTTTCTTCCCTCATTTTCAATGGGCAGTAGAGCATGTGTCCTTGGGGCAACCCAGGGATTCCGGCTCAAGCTCCAGATTGTTTCATCCTTCTTCAAAACTTCACTAAAAACACCACCACAAGAAAACAGCAAGACAAATCCCAAAAGTAAAACAGAGGACCTGGTCTCTTCAAAAGTCAGTGAAAAGATTGGTTCCTAATAGGAAAAAACAGTTCTAAATGACATTTTGGGAGCAACTGAAAAACTGTGAATATGGACTCAGTAATAATAGTTATTTAAATAATAGTAAAGAAGTTGGTTGCAGTGGCTCACGCCTGTAATGCCAGCACTTTGGGAGGCCAAGGTGGGTGGGTCACCTGAGGTCAGGAGTTCAAGACCAGCCTGACAAACATGGTGAAACCCGTCTACACTAAAATTACAAAATTAGCTGGGTGTGGTGGTACATGCTTGTAATCCCAGCTATTCAGGAGGCTGAGGCAGGAGAATCTCTTGAACCTGGGAAGTGGAGGTAGTGGTGAGCTGAAATGGCACCATTGCACTCCAGCCTGAGCAACAAGAGAAAAACTCCATCTCAAAATAATAATAATATTATTATTAAAGAATCATTATCAGTTATTGTAGATGTGGTAACAGTGATTCTCCTGAATGTCTTTATTTGGGGTAACCACATGCTGAAGTATTTAGGGAAAAAGTGTCATGATGCTTGCAACTTTTTTTCAAATTGTTAAGGGGTAAATATATGTACTCACAAAACAGTAAAATAATAGCACAAGAAAACCTCCAATAACAGCAAAAAAACAAAATGGCGAAGACATAGATAAAACAATTATTCAGTGTAAATGATGCCAGGTGTGGTAGCTCACGCCTGTAATCCCAGCACTTTGGGAGGCCAAGGTGGGGCTGTCCGCCTGAGCACAGGAATTCAACACCAGCCTGGGCAAGATGGAGAAACTCCATCTCTACCAAAAACACAAAAATTAGCTGGGCACGCACCTGTAGCTCCAGCTACTCTGTAGACTGAAGTAGGAAGATCACTTGAGCCTGGGGAGGTGGCACCACCGTACTCCAGCCAGGGCAACAAAATGAGACCCTATTTCAAAAAACGATGATAATAATAATAATGAAAAAGAATAAATTATGTGTTTAAAGGCGTTACTGGTATTAGTTTTTCAACATTTTTGTACCTGTGATAATTTTTATTATAAAGTGTTTAAAAATTGAGTATTTTTGGTTTAATAAATATTTTTGTTCATTTTTGTTTATAATTGACACAAAATAATTACACATATTTATGGAGTACAATGTGATGTTTCAATGCATGTATACACTGTATAATGATCAACTCAAGGTAATTACTATACCCATCTACTTTAAACACTTCTTTGTAATGATAGCATTCAAAATCTAGCTATATTGAAACAGGTACTGCATTGTTATTAGTTACAGTCACCCTACCATGTAATAGAACACTAGAACTTATTCTTCCTAAATGTAACTTTTTACTTGTTGACCAACCTCTCCCGTTTTCCTCCCCTCCCCACCCTCCCCAGCCTCTGGTAACCACTATTCCACTCTCTCCTTCTATGAAATCAACTCTTTTAGATTTCATGTATGTGTGAAGATCATGTGGTGTTTGTCTTTCTGTGCCTGGTTTACCTCACTTAACATCATGTCCTCTAAGCTCATCCAGTGGTCACTATTAAATTGTGAATTTATGCCTCCTCTAGTCAAATCAACATTACCACCGGTGCAGGGTGTACCAGGCACTTTGCTAAACCTTCACACACACTATTTTCTGTGATTCACACTCTGCCTCTATCAAGAGGCTATTGTCTTTACCCTCACTTTTGCAGATGAGAAACTGAGGTGCAGACATTAAGTAACCTCTCGAAGATTACACAGCTAGTGAGTGACACAGCCAGAGTTTACACACAGACGGTATGACTGTAGAATGGATTATTACATCTTCTGAACTGGAAGCCCTGAAGAAAATTTTAGATACTGAGGCAAGCCTATGATGGAGATGTGTGGGGGACCCTCAAATCACAGTCATCAAGGGGGTACCTCAAGAGTAAAATCTGCTTAGGCTGAAGAGCCTAAAAGAAATAGCCTCTGTTCCGTGTATTCTGGAAGTGAATCTGGATATTTTGTCCCCCCCAGGGAAGCTGAGACTGTTTTACAGCTGTTATCTCATCTGTAGCCCTAGGCGGGATGGGAACTGGTATAAATAATTCTTTCTAGTTTCAGCTCCGGAGACTTGCCCAAGGCTTCTGGCTCTGTGGTCCACACCTGGCTTCTGTAGACAGCAACAACAGTAACTACAGCAGTTGACATTTGTATAATACTTGCTGTGTGTCAAGTACTCTTCCAAGTGCAAAGCCCTGCAACATTTCTATGGAGTGGATATATTATCCCCATTTTAGAGATGAGAACACTGAGTCACAGAACATAAGTAAATCCCCAAGGCCACCACCTAGTAAGTGAAGGAAACTGGCTCCTGCCAGAGTCAGTGCTCAGGGCTTTTATTAATCCAGATGAGACCCAGAAGCTGCCTTCTGGTTCTTACCTCTTCTGGGGACAACTTTGTCCCAGTGCTTGCCCCTGACCACATGAGTTGAATGAACTCATTGCTGACCCCCACCCAGGTGGCACTGAACAAGGCCAGCAATAGTGGCCTCAGTGCCTCTGCCAGATACGTGAGCTTGTTCCATACCCAGATATGTTCCATACCCTGCTCTCTCTAAATTTTACCTTTGGGCCTTTGTTTTTACAAAACAGCAGTAACTCCCAGGTGGTTTGATATCGGAGATCATCACCCCACCTTGCTGCTTGCTGAGGATGTGGTGGCCCAGTCCTAACAAACCACAGAAAACTTGCATGCTTGTCTTCAATGGAAAGAAGAGAAGGTTTCCTGGTGGGTCCTACCCGATGGAGCCAACCACAAAGCCAGCCACTGGACAGGGGTATAAAGCAAGGAAAGGCAGTCCTCTCCCAATTCCCCTACCCATACTCTCCCACCTGCCATGTCAGGAAGTGTCAGGTGAACCTCTTCATAGTCAGGTGTTAGCCATGCTTCCTTACCCCTCCCAAGGGGACATCCTAATATGGGATCCCTTGGAGGCAGCAATGTCTCACCCAAAGGAATGACTCTGGTAACAGAATGATAATCAAATGATGATAATCGAATGAGACTTTTTTTTTTCTTTCTGCTGTAGGAAAAAAAACTTTTTCTTTTCTTTTTTCTGCAATGGAGTTTCACTCATGACACCCAGGCTGGAGTGCAATGGTGCGATCTTTCCTCACTGCAACCTCCGCCTCCTAGGTTCAAGCGATTCTCCTAAGTAGCTGGGATTACAGGCGCCTGCCACTGCACTCGGCTAATTTTTGTATTTTTAGTAGAGATGGGGTTTCACCATGTTGGCCAGGCTGGTTTTGAACCCCTGACCTCAGGTGATCCACCCACCTCAGCCTCTCAAAGTGCTGGGATTACAGGTGTGAGTCATTGGGCCTGGTTGGAAAAAAAAAAAATTATGTTACTCTTCACTGACCTCCTAGCTTCCCAGTTAGCCAAGGCTTTGTGTTTAGTGGTCAGTCTTAGCTCATTTTGTCTTGGGGGTGGTGGTGGCAGCAGTTAGCTAATGGTTTCTCTATAATTCAAGGGTCAGGCCCAGGAAGAAATTAGATAGCAGTGCCCCAGAGGATAAGGTGGGGATTGGGTAGAGAGAAGCTAGGGCTTTGTGGATGAGAGAGGAATGGATTCTATAAGTCTGGGAGGACATTAAGGAGAGGCATCCTCAAATAATAGAGACTTGTGCCTTTTCTGTAAAGGGCTCTGGAGGTTGCAGGTGCCTAGGGGAGCATTTGGTGCCTGGTAGTCAGAATGTCTTTGTAGGAGAGGTTTACCGGCAGCAATCTGGTTGAAAGGCCGGGAGGGGTGGAGGATGCTCTAAGCTGTTTATATGGCTACATACGTGAAAATGAGAAAATATTAACTACATATAACAAAGAACAGGAGATGCTGACCTAGATTACAGGGAGATCTAAAGTTTCCTCAGCACTCCTTCTACCACCACCAGCACCCAAACTTGGCACATGACTAATACCTCAAAGACAATCTCTAACTATATGACCTTGAAAACATCGACAAGGGTCACTGTGGCAGAGCCTGTAGGCAAAGTAGGCACTTTGAGGGGAAACCTTTTAGTCCAACAGCTGTGTCACACATAACAAAAGAAGCAACATTAATAATGGTGGCTATTGTACTGGCTAACTCAATCCCCTGCCCACTTTTCCATTACCAAGCAGGCCCCTGGATTCTAGTATAGCTCAACAGAAAAGAGAGGATTTCAATAATCATTAAAATTGGGGATTGTACCAGCCAGGGCAAGGTGGGGCTCAGAGCATGATTCCACTTGATTTGAAAAAGTAAAGAGATGTGCATTTCCTTGCTCCTTGGCGAAGTGGAGCAAATTTGTACCTGTTATTTAGGCATCAGTGGGAGAGTGGTGGAGGGGGGAGGGAAACAGAGTGATCCTCAAATCACCAGGCAGCAGGAGAAGCTGCCAGGCTCTGCCCCCCTGCATTTGCCTTTAGTTGGCAAAAGACAAATTAGTCCAGCACCTCCTGAGCCGAGTTTGCAGTGTAGAGTCTGCAAGAATGTTTGCTTGGGGAGCGGCACTGTGCTTTATCTCAGCAGGTGTAATTCCATCACATGATTGTCTTGGATCTGCTTTCCCCACTCCAGCCTGAGCTTGCCAATTCAGAAAACTATAGCTGAGAAATAAATCGTTCTTCTCTGTGTCAGCCCAGGAAACACTAGGGGTCCCTTTATATGGAATAGGATGGATGAGCAGTTCCTTACCGCTGCAGTTAGAGAAGGGCTCTCTCACTGTCCTCGAGGCCTTCAAGCCAGAACTTCCTCTTTGCAGGAAACTTGCTGGCTTCCATAGGAAGCCAGGCTGGGCCCTGCGGCCTGCTCTGCCCATGCCCAAACTTTACAGGTCACCAACACACCAGTCAAAGAAGACTAGGGCCTTTACAGGGACACAGACACAGGGCTAAGGGCTACCCTGCCTTGGAAACTTTGGGTACAACCTTGGCATCTCTAGCCCAGAGGATTATTTCTATTGCAGTTTAAGGTTACTACCTTTGGCAGGTAACTTTCACCTTCTGGAAATTGCTGACAAGGAAGCTAAATAGGAGGGGCCTCTCCAGCCCAAGCCTGGAAAGCTCAGCCATTCAGCCCAGGAGCCAAGATAAGGTGAACCTTGTTAGAGACGGCAGCCTGGGCCCACTCATACCTAAAAGGCTCCTAGGGTCCTGTGAAACCAGGTCAGGTCTGACCTTCCTCTTTCAGGCTACAGATGTTCCCTCTACATGTTTGTTGCAGGACTGAGCTGGCTTGGGAGACTGGAATTTCTGCACAGCCCTAACAGGCACCAAAGAGAACAGAGACTGTCATTGAGTTATAGGGACTCCTTTTTTATTATTGGTAGAGACAAGGTCTTGCTATGTTACCCAGGCTGTTCTCAAACTCCTGAGCTCTAGCAGTCCTCCCACCTTACCCTTCCAAGTGCTGGGATTACAGATGTGAACCACCGCCCTCAGCTGGAGTCCTTACTTGAAGTTCAGATTTCTAGGCTCCTTCCAGAATACAATACAAAACCATAATACTTAATGATATGTATATATATTTTTTTGAGGTGGAGTCTCACTCTGTCACCCAGGCTGGAGTGTAGTGCCACAGTCTCAGCTCCACCTGCAACCTTCACAATCTGCAACCTCCACCTCCTGGGTTCAAGCAATTCTCCTACCTCAGCCTCCCAAAGTAGCTGAGATTACAGGCGCCTGCCACCATGCCCAACTTTTTTTTTTTTCCCTGTATTTTTAGTAGAGATGGGGTTTCACCATGTTGGTCAGGCTGTTTTTGAACTCCTGACCTCAAATGATCCACCCACCTCAGCCTCTAAAACTACTGGAATTATAGGCATGAGCCACCGAACCCCGCCACCTAATGATAGGTTTCTTATGAACCTACTTCATGGTTATATAGGCAAGATGATAGAAAAGGAAATCTCTGTACTGCTGTCTTCAGAGCTTGTTAAGACACACAGTAGCCACTCCGGTGCCTTAGCCATCTCTGACAGGTCCTAGATTGACCCCATTTGTTCCTCATGATCTGCTCTCCACCCTTCTTTACCCTGCTCTCCGCCCATGAGGCTGAGTCACGAGGATGACATCAATAAGCTGCCCTTGCCCTCCAGCCTCTAGGGGTTGGCCAGTGAGGCCGGCATATTTATTTCTCTGATTCCTTCCTGCCAGATGTCCGTCTCTGTTAGCTTTCTGAATTCCCTTAATGGGTTCCACCCCCTTGTCCTTACAGACATGGTAGTGGCTCCTGCACTTACCAGCCTAAGGGTAGTGCGCGTCCCTTTTGCGTTGTCTAAGCCCAGTCCATGCTTTGTAAACAGTAACTTTATTACACTCTTCCTAAATGACTCAATTTAAGGCCATCCTTTAGAACATTTTGCCCTTATTACTATTTCTGAGTTAATATGGGGAAATTTTACTTGATTTTGCCCTCTCCAAACTTTCTGCACATAAAATGTTATTTTATCTTTTTATTTTCCTTTAAGACAGAGTCTTGCTCCATTACACAGGTGGGAATGTAGTGGTGAACTCCTGTACTTAAGCAATCCTCCTGCCTCAGTCTCCCAAGTAGCTGGGACTACGGGTGTGCACCAGCATGCCCACCTGATTTTAAAATATTTTTGTAGAGATGGGGTCTTGATACGTTGACTGGGCTGGTCTCAAACTCCTGGCCTCAAGCCCCATCCCACCTCGGCCTCCCAAAGTGCTGGGATCATGGGCATGAGCCACCAGGCTTGGGCTTATTTTCTCTTAGTATTGCTAAAGTAGTTTTTTTTTAATTTAAAATATATACGATAATTTTTTGTTAAAAAGCAAGATCCTTACTATAATTGCTTTCAATAGATAATTTTCGATAGTGTATTAGTTCGTTCCCTATTGATTATAACAGAATATATGGCACTGGGTCATTTATAAAGAAAAGTACTTTATGTCTTACAGTTATGAAGGCTGAGAAGTCCAGGATTGAGGGGCCACATTGGTGAGGGGATTCTTGCTGGTGAGGACTCTCTGCAGAGACCTAAGGCCGCACCGGCAATCACATGGTGAGGGGCTGAGTAAACTCACATGCTTGATTAGATCTCTCTTCCTCTTCTTAAAAAACTACCAGTTCCACTTGTAAGATTACCTGCTAGTCTATTAGTCCATTAATCCATTAACCTATAAATGGATTAATCATTCATAAGGGTTAAAGCATCTTGATCCAATCATCTCTCAAAGACCCCAACTTTCAATATTGTCACATTTGGAGATTAAGTTTCTAACACATGAAATTTGAGAGACACATTCAAACCATAGTAGATGATAAATAAGGAAAAAAAAGTCTTGTAAATTTTGCATTTCAAACCAGCACTGACAGGTGTTTCCGATGCATGCTATGGCTTAAGAAGCACTGCACAAGTCAGTGCTTCAAGCTTTTCACAGGTAGCTGTCCTGAGACATCAGCATCCCCTTCCCTCCATTAGAGCCGACACCAATGAGTTTGAGATAAAGCGATTTTATATAAAAAAAGACTGATATCTCTATTTTGGAAAGTCTGTCCTTAACACCTGGTTTTGAAGTCCAGGAAAGCTGTGTATGTTATTTAACTTAAAAACTTAAATACGGGCTGGGCACAGTCGCTTATACCTATAATCTCAGCACTGTGGGAGGCTGAGGTGGGTAGATTACCTGCAGTCAAGAGTTCAAGACCAGCCTGGCCAACATGGCGAAACCCCACCTCTACTAAAAATACAAAAATCAGCCAGGTGTGGTGGCGCACGCCTGTAATCCCAGCTACTCAGGAGGCTGAGGCAACAGAATCTCTTGAACCTGAGAGGTGGAGGTTGCAGTGAGCAAAGATCACGCCACTGCATCTAGCCTGGGTGACAGAGCAAGACTCCGTCTCAAAACAAAGAAGAAAAAATTAAATATGTACATCTATAAATTTAAATTATATATATATATATATATATATATATATAACTTTAAAAGTTTTTTACACTCAAGGCTTTTCCTAGAATATACATTCCTCCATATTCCCTATTTAAAAATTACCTCTTTGTCTCTCAAGCTCAACAACAACTTGCTGCGAAGCTCTTGACCCTTCCACATCTGGCATGGAAATATTCCAAGTTATCTGTGTTGGCAGATAGAGCTGTGCTGAACAGAAGCTTTACCCTGGATTCGGTCTTCTGTCCCAGCACGAGCACCTGACTCAACTTTGGAAGTGTGGAGAAGGTTATGGAACTTCATCTCGCCCTAGTTCACCTTCCCCCACTTCCAGTCCTACCCACTTATACTTCTTCCTGGTCCAAGTGGATTATCCCCCTAATTTTTCCCCTTAAAGATATCAATAGAAGATTGATTATCAACACTGTATGCTCATTATTGTTTGAGTTCCTCCTTAGAAGCTGTTGCTGAGCACTGCTAAGTACTAAGCCAGGTTCCTGTGGTCTGCTCCTGCACCCTAGAAGGGCCTTACATGAATTAGGCTGGGATGAGTTCCAGCACATGGGAACTATAGGAAAATCCAGAACAGAGGTAAAATGTGACCTTAGGAATCATGTCTCCTTTACACTGATGTGTGACCTGTTCTCAGCAACTTCAAACTGGCCACTTTTTTTTTTGAGACAGAGTCTTGCTCTGTCTCTCAGAAGTGCAGTGGCACAATCTCAGCTCACTGCAACATCCACCTCCCAGGTTCAAGTGATTCTCCTGCCTAAGCCTCCTGAGTAGCTGGGATTATGGGTGAGCACCACCATGCCTGGCTAATTTTTGTATTTTTAGTAGAGACAGGGTTTCATCATGTTGGCCAGGCTGGTCTCGAACTCCTGGCCTCAAGCAATCTATCTGCCTCTGCCTCCCAAAGTGCTGGGATTACATGTGTCAGCCACCATGCCCAGCCTATAATTTTGTGTAAATCAGACCAAACTAAAATACAGACTTGCCCCAAAGATCGGAGGGGCCCAGGGTGTGAATACAGATGGAAGTCCACATACCACCTATATAAAAACTGTAAATTTTACCAACAAACCGATAAAGTATTTCAATTTCCCTATACTAACAAATATACCTTCATAAACACAAAATATACACAAAGATAATATACAGCTCTTGAAAAAGAGAAAGAAACGGGCTAACCTGGAAGGCCAGGTTCAAATACGGAATTCTTGAACTTCTCAGAGCTCCATGCTGGCACATGGTGGAATGAAGAAAGCTGGCCCCTGACCCACCCCCCGACTTCTCTTCCTAGCCCAGGCCCTGTCCCACAGGACAAGAGGCCTTGAGTACATTCACGTAGACATGACCAAGCTCCATCCACATTCCCACTCTCACCTCATCACACTCATTGCACACCTTTCATGCCTAGGAATAAGTACAATAGTAGTATGTTCTGTCCTCGGGGAAGCATACCTGCAGGAGAAGTGGCCCAGGCCCAGGAATTAGGCTCTAGAAGGGGAATATGGGCCCTGGGTGGGAACATCCCACTGGCCTTGTGGGTTCTTTCCTCCATGAGAGGTATAGCCAAAGTGGGCCAGAGTGAGTCCCTCCAAAGCATGGGACCCTCTAAAACATGGGACCATAGGCAGAGGGCATAGCTGGTGAAATAAGATAGCTTAGATGGCAGATACAACCAACAGTAGGGAAATCACTAAAGAGATCATGAAAGTTCCAGGTAAAATGGTGGTCCAGGAGAAGAGAGGAGGGAGAGGAAGCAGATGTGAGCAGACACGTAGAACGCAGAAACCAGTGCTTCAGCAAATTCTACCTGGCTTCCTGGGAACCTCCCAAGTCCTGGGTTCAGCCCCTGCCCAGAGTACTCACACTCCTCTACTGGGCCCTATAGACCCCCTTAGGATGTAGACCCTTCTTTGCCTAAGCTAGTTGGAGTAGGTTACTGTTACTTGACAAAAATAAGGTCTTGACAAGACACTACTTCACGTGGCAAAAGAAACTGAAGTTTTCCCAGAGAGAGAGAGAGACGGCAGAGAAAGAAAAGGGCTAAAGACGGGTTTGAGAAAGACATAAACTTAAGATGCAGAAAAAGAGAAAAAAAGAACCCAAGAAAGAGTCATCATAGGAGTAGGGGAGGAACTTGCTCACTTGGGTGAGCATTTCAGAAAGAAGAGCTGGTCGGCTGAATGGTGAGGCCTGAGTAAAGATCACTGGAACTGATGACTAAAAGGTCACCGCTGACCGTCAAGAAAGCACAACTAGAGATGAGTGTTGGCAGACGGATGCGTCCAGCTGTGCTGGGGAGATGAGGCAGCAGTTGTTCACACACGACCTAGGGCTTTCTCCTGCCCTGTATGGGTGTGAGTATGACCCCTCTGCCTGTTTCACCGTCTCCTTCTACTGAGCATGCTGGGGAATGCTGGCACCCTTGGGGCCAAGGCAGGTTTGAAGTGTGTTAAAGAATAGGGAGTGAAGTGCCACGATCCTGGATGTGACTCCTTAAGGACAGAGTGTCTGGAAAAAACCAACCGACCAACTGAAGAACCACTGGGTTTTAGGGGATCCCTAGTCTTTTCTTGAAACACTGGGAATTACCTCTTCCTCTTAATTCTGCATTCCCTTAGGATAGTTAAGGACAAGTCCCAGCCCAGGTAGGTAGTGACCTCCGCTGCTCTGCCTGCCTGCCAAGGTGAGCCAGCATCCCATTTCCTCGTCTTGTCTCAGGGGTGAATGTATGTATGTATGTA
Organism: Cebus imitator; assembly: GCF_001604975.1. Classification (NCBI taxonomy): domain Eukaryota; kingdom Metazoa; phylum Chordata; class Mammalia; order Primates; family Cebidae; genus Cebus; species Cebus imitator. The sequence goes on along the minus strand of NW_016107398.1, from coordinate 6,615,871 downwards.
TGTATGTATGTATGTATGTATGTATGTGTGCAGGGGAGGATCCCCTACAGTCTTTCTTCCAAGTCCCAGCAATAGCCAAGGCAGGAGGATCGCTTGAAGCCAGGAGTTCAAGACCAGCCCAGACAACGTAACAAGACTCCCTCTCTACCAAAAAAAAAAGGAGCTGGGCAAAGTAGTACACGTTGTAGTCCCAGCTGAGGTGGGACGATCATGTTGAGGAGGTCGAGGCTGCAGTGAGCCACAATTGTGCTGCTGCCCTCCAGCCTGGAGTGAGACCCTGTCTCAAAAAAAAAAAAAAAAAAAAACTCTCAGCAATTTGAAGGTAACAACAAATAAGTAAAAATAACTTTTTATTTAAGGAAGTCCATCTATGGCTCCTTGTTAATACAGCTGACAACAGAAGAAGCTAGGCTGTGAAGCCTACAGAGCATTTGCAAGGAAGGCAGCCTGCCTGTAGCTGGAGAAAATGATCCATGGGACAGCCTGGGCCCATCTTCTCCACTGTGATGGTTGCTCGGAGACAGCTATTAAGAGAGAATTTCAGAAGTATGAGGTATGACCCTCCCCATACACCCGCCGCTCTGATTGGCTTGCTGTGAGCTCTCACCCCCACTCTACTTCCCCTCACCCTTCAACCACAGTTCCCAACCTGAGTGATCACCAGGCTGGGTGACCCCCTCCACACCCCCTGCCAAGGATGAAAGGGAGGACAGAGTCCACTGGCTGGTCCTTCCTGCAAAGTTTATGAAAAGGGAACAGTGTCAGCAACGCCTCCCTTCCCCTGACTCAGCAGCGTGCAGCGTCAGCACTTCCAGCCTCCCCGGCACAGTGAACTCCATGGAGAAATACAAAATAACTGCTCGTTAGAAAAATGGGAGGGTCCTGACCTTTTCCCATTGATTTTCCCCCTTTTTTGATTTAAATATCTGCAGCCCCTGGGTATTAGCATCCCTTGTCAACTTTCTCTGTGAAGCCATTCCCTGAGGTCCTTCCCCTTTTCACAGGGGACAGGATGTTCTTTAACCTACACATGAAATTTGCTTTTCTCCTCTAAGGACCTAAAGGGAGTTTACTAAATAATATTTTCACATATTTCACTCCATCCTCTTAATTGCCTTGTGAAACAGGTATTGTTATCTCCATTCCACAAAAGAGAAACAGATGTTCTGAAAGGTCCAATGAGTTGCTGAAGGCTGCTGAGTTTGTAAGTCTTGGACTGAGAATTTGACTTCTGCCTCCTGACTCTAAAAGTCTATGCCAGGCTAACAAATCTCTCGGTGGGGGCTGGCAGGGCAGGAGTGTAGTATGGGAGACAGAATCTCAAATCCTTGTCTTTCCCTCTTTTCATAGAGCCCAGACATTGGGAGTTAAAAAAGAAACAAAGGCTGGGCACAGTGGCTCACACCCGTAATCCCAGCACTTTGGAGGCTGAGGCAGGCAGATCACTTGAGGTCAGGAGTTCGAGACCAGCCTGGCCAACGTGGCAAAACCCTGTCTCTACTAAAAATACAAAATATAGCCAGTGATAGTGGTGAGCTCCTGTAGTCCCAGCTACCCGGGGGGCTGAGGTGGGAAGATTGCTTGAACCTGGGAGGTAGAGGTTGTAGTGAGCAGAGATCGTGCCACTGCACTCCAGCCTAGGAGACAGGGCAAGACTCTATCTCAAAAAAGAAAAAAAAGAAAAAATATCTCAAAGAGAAAGAGCAAAGAAAATATACTGATCCTTAGAGCAATGGCTATAAACTTTTGCAAATGTGACCCATTTGTAAAAGTACATTTTATCACACACACACGGCCAAAAGTTTTAGCAAGAGTAATATACTCTGATACATTTTGTTCTACTTCATTGAATTCTTTCTCCCCCTTTTAATGATTGTTTGACCCACGAAATTGATTTCATTACCCACAATTGAAAAATGCTGCCTTAAAGCATAAACTACGCATTCAGAGACAAGCTCTCATACTGCTCTTGTATAAAGTGCCAACTTGTACAGAGCCCCAACACACAGTCCGTGTTCAGGAAATACTTGCTGAGCCTCTGGGCTTTTAAGGAACCAATAATCCACAAGTTAAACAACTTGTTCTGGAAACACTCCAGTTTGGTTTATGTGGAAAAGATCATCCTAATTCCAAATCCCAACGAACAAATCATTCACACACACACACACACACACACACACGAAAAACCTGGAAATGGATTTCTGTTGTGACTCTAGACTTGAAATTGTAAAATAAAATACGAGCAAATAGATTTCTTTCAGCAGGCATGAGTTAAGTGTCTGCCCTGTGCTGTGCACTGTCCTAGCGGCTAGAGATACAGGAACAAATGAGATCCAGTCCCTGCCCTCAAGGAGCTGGGGAGTGGTGGGAGGCTGAGGAGTGAAGCCTGCAGTGCAGTGTGGTTGGGGTGGCACAGGCTGCCAGGGAGTAGCAGGAAGTTATCTACCCAACCTAGAGGGCATAAAGATGGTTTCCTTGCAGCTACTCAGAGCCTAGACTTGAAAGAACATAAGTTAGATGGGAAAATAAATGGTGGACAGAGGTTTCAGGCAAAAGGAATAGCATGTGCATTGCTGGGGAAGTCACAGTTGTGTATCCCATAACCAGTCCCTATGTTCCTTGCTGGCAGTATGTCAATTATTTTGGGAAGGCATGGAGAGAGAGTTCTACTACTGTTCTATATAATTTAGGGGGGAATCCTGACTAACATGAGCCAATCATCATATCACAGGATCCTTGCCAATCATTGGGTTAGGAATGAGCATAAGAAGACTCTGGCCACTGAAATTTGAGGAAAGAAATTTCAGGAGCAGGTGTGAGAAAAGGTTTCTTTGTTCTTAAAGAGACTTGGGGTAAGAAATAGCCTGTTTCCTTCAACTAGATGCTTTATTGTGTCGATGAAATTCCTGGCTGTGATGTGATTATTTCATGACCATGAAGTAATCTACTTGAAGTGTGGCAAATCAGAAAGACAGAAAAGCCAGGGACCTCGATTATCTTGTTGAGTACATGAACTAACCCACCCTAAAGCTACTCTATCTATCCCATGACATGATGTTATATAAGCTAATCGATTTTCCTCATCATAAAAGTAAGTTGAGTCAGGGTTTTGTGTTACTTGCAGTCAAAATGAGCTGGGTACAGTTGAATTTTCCTGCATTACTAGCTATTTGGGAGCCTGAGGCAGGAGGATCACTTCAGCTGAGGAGTTCAAGGCCAGCCTGGACAACATAGTGAGACCCATCTCTTAAAAAAATAATAATAAATTCAAGTCACAGACAGATGAGAAGGCAATAATAATAATAATAATTATTATTATTATTAAATGAATATAAAAGCTATAGAGATGGAAAAGACATGTTCTGGGTTCTGCAAGGCAAAAATTGAGATCCAGAGGCCAAATCATACTATACTACGGACTTTAGCTTCCACATGGGATACAAATGGCTGGTAAACATATAAAAAACTCAGCCTCACTATTAAAGATAAATGCACTTTGAAACTACAATGAGATGTCATTTTTTACCTTCAGATTGACAAAGATCAAAAAGCTTCATTCTATCCAATATTGTCAAGAGGAAACCCGCACACCCATTTGTTACTGATGTGATGGTAACTGGCATAAATCTATGGATGGCAATTTGGCAACAACTTTCAAAGCAAAAATGCACTTGACCCAACAATTCGAGTTTTAGGTATTTATCCTACAGATGCAGTTGGATGTATGAAAAATGACCTGCACAAGGATGCTAGTTACAGCATTGTTTGTAAAAGCAAATTGGCTAACAACTATTTAATCATTCATTAATAAGGGAGTGATAAAATAATTATATTTATACTGAGTTATATGCCACCATTAAAAGGAACGAAACAATTCTATACTTATTGATATGGAACTATATCAAATAAATATTGTCAATCAAGAAAAGCAGTATGTTAAACAATACGGAATGGTATGCTACTAATTTTTTTTTTTTTGAGACATAATTTCACTCTGTGGCTCAGGCTGGAGTGCAGTGTCATAATCTCAGCTCACTGCAACCTCCACCTCCCGAGTTCAAGCCAGTATGCTACTATTTATGTATATAGGGAAGAATATTTGAAAATGCATAAGCCACATTTGGAATAATCACAAGAAACTGATAGCATCAGGTGCCCTAAGGAAGGGAATTAAGTGGATGGAAGTCAGAGGAGAAAGGGAGATTGACTTCCACTGTATACCTATACATACCTTCTGAATTTTGTGCCATGTACACACATTGTGTAATCAAAATAATTCATTAATAGAAGGAGGAGCTAATTCCCCCAAATAAAAGAATATCTTAATTGGAAACGTTACAAGCTATTAAGCTCAAGAGAAATCATTTGATTTTTTCTATAAATGCAAAAATGGCATTTAATATTCAATATACATTCATTTTTAAATGTTAGTAGAGATAGAATGAGTCTCCTTAATAAAGAGTACCTAATATTGGACATCATATTAAATTATGACTTTTGTATAAGCCATTGTCAGTCCTTAAAGATCACAATAACTTGCCTCCAGAAAAAACTAGAAAGAAAGCTAATCTCAAAATTAAATTAGTAAGATCCTCACACCACAAATGTGATTAGCTACATATTTGAAGGTAAATCGAAAGATTGTAATTTGTGACTGACAAGATTAAGAAGAGACAGTATTCCAGTCCAGGTGTTCTGGGAGTAATTTCAGGGAGGAAGGAGAAGAACATAACAGTAATGCTGCCAACAGAAGCTTGAACCCTGGTTAGAAAAAGACCTAGTGCATGATGGTGAATCAGTCAACCCAGCAAACACATCAGTGCCCCTAAACATGGCTAAGGGTGTTGGGGTCTCTTTGCTAAGCAGACTTCCATGTATACTTCTAGCCTTGAATAGCCAGAACTTGCCTTAGTTGGGAGATAATTCTTGAAATTAGCTCACCCCTTGGTCTGATTTCATGTTTCCTAAGCATCTCTGGATAATCTGGTTGTCTCTGAGGCTTATGTAAGGAGGGAACATATAACAGTGAGGCTGACTAGAGCATTCTAGTCCACTCAAAGATTGTATTTTTTTTTTTTTTTTTTTTTTTTTTCGAGACGGAGTTTCGCTCTTGTTACCCAGGCTGGAGTGCAATGGCGCCATCTCGGCTCACCGCAACCTCCGCCTCCTGGGTTCAGGCAATTCTCCTGCCTCAGCCTCCTGAGTAGCTGGGATTACAGGCACGCACCACCATGCCCAGCTAATGTTTTGTATTTTTAGTAGAGACGGGGTTTCACCGTGTTGACCAGGATGGTCTCGATCTCTTGACCTCGTGATCCACCCGCCTCGGCCTCCCAAAGTGCTGGGATTACAGGCTTGAGCCACCGCGCCCGGCCTCAAAGATTGTATTTTAACTGTAAACTGCTAAACTGCAAAGTCCCATTCTAGTTTCAGAGGATGTCCCCCAATCCCCACCACTATCTCCCACCCTGGAATCAGCTGAGGTCCCCGTTGTTCCATTGTAGGCCAGCTTGTTACAGGTGTGTCTTCTGTTAAAAAAAAAAAAAAAACCCTCTGCAGACGACTCTCCATCTCTGAGTTTGTTTCTATGGCACCCAGTCTAAGATACTATGTATGCAGGCAAACATATATACATACATTTATTTATAAAGAAATCTATAAAACCTTCTCTTTTTTTTTTTCTTTTTGAGATGGAGTCTCACCCTGTTGCCCAGGCTGGAGTACAATGGAACAATCTTGGCTCACTGCAAACTTCGCCGCCTGAGTTCAAGTAATTCTCCTGCCTCAGCCTCCCAAGTAGCTGGGATTACAGGCATGAGCTACCATACCTGGCTAATTTTTGTATTTTTAGTAGAAATGGGGTTTCACCATTCTGGTCAGGCTGGGAAATCTATAAAGCCTTCTATGTGATGGCCAGGTACAGTGGCTCATACCTGTAATCCCAGCTACTCAGGAGGCTGAGGCAGGAGAATTGCTTGAACCTGGGAGGTGGAGGTTGCAGTGAGCCAAGATCCAGCCTAGGCAACAAGAGCAAAACTCCATCTCAAAATAAATAAATAAATAAAAAACACTTCTATGTTGTCTGAAAAGATGTGAATGAATGGAAAAATAGAAGTTCCTGGATGGGAAACCTAAATATTACATAAATATGTGTTTCCTAAAATTTAAGTGATAGATTTAGCAGAATCTTGGTAAAAATCCCAGAAGGATGTTTTTAAACATATGACAAAAGAAAGGAGGAAAAGGAAAATTCTAAATAGGCAAGAAAGAAAACAGGCCTGGTGCAGTGACTCACACCTGTAATCTCAGCACTTTGGGAGGCCGAGGTGAGAGGGTTGCTTGAGGCCACAGGTTCGAGCCTGCAGTAAGCCATGATTACACCAATGCACTCCAGCCTGGATAACAGAGCGAGACCCTGACTCAAACAAAAAAAAGAGGAAAAAAGAAAACCTGTTGCGGAGGGAAATGAGAGACAGTGAACAAGATCTATCAAAATAAAAACCTATTAAAAAATAAAATAAAATAAAATATTGAAGTCTTTCATTTTGTAGTGAGAGATGGGGTCTCACTATGTACCCAGGCTGATCTCAAACTCCTGGCCTCAAGCAATCTCCCACCTTAGCCTCAAAAAGTGCTGAAATTACAGGCATGAGCCACCACACCAGTATTGAAGTCTTAATTTAAGAACAGACAGGAATATGGTAAGATTTGTGAACTGAATAAAAACAAGAATAGACAGGCCAGGTGCAGTGACTCACACCTGTAATCCCAGCACTTTGAGACACTGAGGAGGGAGGATCACGAGGCCAGGAGTTCAAGACTAGCCTGGTCAACATGGTGAAATCCTGTCTCTACCAAAAATACAAGAAATTAGCCATGCGTGGTGGCACGCACCTGTAATCCCAGCTACTTGGGAGGCTGAGGCAGGGGAATCACTTGAACCGAGGAGGTGGAGGTTGGAATGAGCCAAGATTGCACCACTGCACTCCAGCCTGGGCAATAGAGTCAGACTCAGTTTCAAAAAAAAAAAGAATAGACAGATTTCCAGAATATAATAGTATAATAGAAAGATCAGATCAAATATATATACACCCTGATATGGTTTGGCTCTGTGTCCCCACCCAAATCTCATGTAGAACTGTAGAAGTGTAATTCCCGATGTTGGGAGAGGGATGTGTCCCCACCCAAATCTCATGTTAAATTGTAATTTCCAATGTTGGGAAAGGGATTTGGTGGGAGGTGACTGGATCATAGGAGTGGATTTCCTCTATGCTGTTCTCATGATAGTAAGTGAATTCTCACGAGATCTGATGGTTTTAAAGTGTGTGGCACTTCCTCCCTGGCTTGCTCAGTCTCTCCTGCTCCACCAGGGGAAAATGTGCGTTGCTTCCCCTTTACCTTCTGCCATAATTTTAAGTTTCCTCAGGCCTCCCAGTAATGCCTCCTGTTAAGCTCGTGAAACTCTGAGTCAATTAAACCTCTTTTCATAAATAACCCAGTCTTAGATAGTTCTTTATAGCAGTGTGAAAATGGACTAATAGGCCAGGTGCAGTGGCTTATGCTTGTAATCCCAGCACTTTGGGAGACCAAGGTGGGTGGATCATGAGGTCAGGAGTTCAAGACGAGCCTGGCCAACCACAGTGAAACCCTGTCTCTACTAAAAATACAAAAATTAGCTGGGCATGGTAGCAGGCACCTGTAATCCCAGCTACTTGGGAGGCTGAGGCAGGAGAATCCCTTGAACCTAGGAGGCAGAGGTTGCAATGAGCCAAGGTTGTGCCACTGCACTCCAGCCTGGGTGACAGAGCTAGACTCCGTCTTAAAAAAAAAAAAGAAAAGAAAATGGACTAATACACTCCCTAATTATTACAACAATTTTAGTGTATGATAAAGCTATCATGATACAATGAAATGAACAAATATTTTTCTTTTTCTTTTCTTTTTTTTTTTTTATTTTGAGACAAAGTCTCGCGGTCACCCAGGCTGGAGTGCAGTGGCGCAATCTCAGCTCACTAAAACCCCTACCTCCCAGGTTCAAGCAATTCTCCAGACTAAGCCTCCCAAGTAGCTCGGATTACAAGCATTCAATACCACCCCCGGCTAATTTCTCTATGTTTAGTAGATATGGTGTTTCTTCATGTTGGCCAGACTGGTCTTGAACTCCTGACCTCAGGTGATCCACCCGCCTCGGCCTCACAAAGTGCTGGGATTACAGATGTGAGTCACCATGCCTGGTCAAATATTTTCAATAAATGATGGAGGGATAACTGACCAACAATTTGAGAGGGAAGGAAAGAATTTAGATCCACACCTTATACTATACATTAAAATTAATTTTGTTTGATTTAAAATCTTAAAAACCTTTAATACTATGAAGTCCAGAAGAAAACAGAATTAAAAATTTGTCAAAACTGTAGTGGGAAGGTGACTCTATAATTAGAAGCAATATACTGTTTCTTATACTACAAGCAATTAGTATTGCTTATGGTATAGCAATATAGTATATACTACACAGAAAATATTAAAATTCTTAACGACATAAAGATTTCTTTAAATAAATTTTATATGCAACCTATCACCAGAATTAACAATAAACAACATACCAGGGGGTATATTTACAACAAACATGACCAAAAAAGATTAATATCATTGCTATGTCAAGAACTCAGATAAGTTGGTAAGAATCCATTAAGATCTCAGCTGGTAACTGAACAAAATCTAACAAAAAAATTCACAAAAGAACAAATATTAACAAACATATAAAAAGAATCAATTTTACTAATTATCAAAGAGAAGCAAATTAAAAAAGCATGGTATTTTTTCACTAAATTAATTGAATTAACTTTATTAAATGAACACCTTTACTAAATTAATCCCTGCCAAATTAAAATGGAAATCCCCAAATCTGAAACCAGTAATATCAGGACCTGTATTCCTTGGGTAGTATCATACATTTATGTAACCAATTAGGAAAGTAATTAGGAAAGTCCTAAAAATGTTTATACCCTTTGACCTAATAAATCTCTTTGGAGAACGAATCCAGAGCAGAGCAGCAGAAGCCTGAACCCAATGCCAAACTCAGTTTCATCCTTTCATGCCTTCCCTGAATTAGGCCTTCCCAGACCCTATGCCTGTGCTGGCCAACACAGCAGCCACGGTCCACATGCACCCCTGTTTCCCCAACAAGGTAATAAACTCCATAAGAGGTACCCTGTCAATCTTGTTTCCTGCAGAATCCGAGATCTTAGAACAGTGCCTGGCACACAGTAGGCATCAACAAATACTTGTTGAATAAGTTTATGAATGAATGTCAAGTTATTCCACCAATCTTCCCCAAATATGCTTTGAGCTTTCTTGTCTCTAAGAAAGCCTTGCCTCTGCTGGGTGTGGTGGTTCATGCCTGTAATCCAAGCACTTTGGAGGCCAAGGCAGGTGGATCACCTGAGGTCGGGAGTTCAAGACCAGCCTGACGAACATGGTGAAACCCGTCTTAAAAAAAAAAAGTCTTGCCTCAAAATGTGTTTGTTTTTGCCTTCTTCCTATCCAGAATCTTTATTACTTATCTAAAATGATGTACTTTGCACTTCACGTACAAACTGCCCAACTCAAAAGCATTTCATGATAAGGAGATTTTTTAATCTTACAAAGAAGTTCAGAAGTTGTGCACTTCCAGGATTGGGTATTTGGGTGGCTCATCGGTGTTCTCCAGGAACCATCCTTGTCCACCTTTTTTCTCTGCCACCCTGCCGCTGTTGCCTTTAGCCTCCCCTTTATGTTTGCAAGATAGTTCAAGCTCTATGTCCTTAATAACATCTCAAGTACAAAGTACCCTGCTTCCTTTTGAAGACTTAGAGATTTTCCCAGACATCCCTTCTGCAGAGTTCCCTTTTATGTTCCATTGTTCAGAACTATAGTATATGCCCATTATTTTTTATTTATTTTATTTATTTTATTTTATTTTATTTTATTTATTTTATTTTATTTTTAGAGATAGGGTCCCAGTCTGTGGCCCAGGCTAGAGTGCAGTGGCTCAATCATAGCTCACTGCAGTGTCAAACTCCTGAGCCCAAGCAGTTCTCCCACCTCAGCCTCCTTCGTAGCTGGGACTAACGATACACACCACCACACCCTGCTTATTTTGTTTTTTAGTTTTGTAGTAAGGAGGGCTAACTATATTGTCCAGGCTGGTCTCAAGCAATCCTCCCATCATGACCTCTCAAAATATGGGGATTACAGGCATGAGCCACTGTGCCCAGGCCAATACATGTCCATTTTAAAACCAGCCCATTTTTTTTTTTTTTTTTGAGACGGAGTTTCGCTCTTGTTACCCAGGCTGGAGTGCAATGGCGCGATCTCGGCTCACCGCAATCTCCGCCTCCCAGGTTCAGGCAATTCTCCTGCCTCAGCCTCCTGAGTAGCTGGGATTACAGGCACGCGCCACCATGCCCAGCTAATTTTTGTATTTTTAGTAGAGGCGAGGTTTCACCTTGTTGACCAGGATGGTCTCAATCTCTTGACCTCGTGATCCACCCGCCTCGGCCTCCCACAGTGCTGGGATTACAGGCTTGAGCCACCGCGCCCGGCCTAAAACCAGCCCATTTTTAAACCACTGGCAAGAGTACAGAATTTCATGATTGGCCTAAAGTATCCAGATTCACATTCCTTGGGCTGGCTGAGTCCCCCATCGCAGGGCCCCAGGTTGATGTAATTTAAAGAAGTGGGAATTGGGTAGGAGGCTGCGGTCCAGAAAAATAAAATGGTCTCAGAATAAGCCCTTGAGACTTTTTATAAGTTACATAATCCAAATCTTGGGTCTTTCATTAATCCTTCCCTTATTATCTTAACCAGAAGCAGCCTGTCCCGCCTATGAATTTAAAACCTTGAGTTCGGGCCAAAAACATTGCAATCATTCTTGATTTCTCTCTTTATATCGTAAATCATAACCCTGTATCTCATCCGTCTTGTCTACTCTACCGTCATTATATATCAGAACCTGACCTCATCTCACCACCCTTAATCCTGTCTCTCTGGTCCAAGCCACCATCAGCACCATCTCACCTCGGATCATTGCAGCACCCTTCTCACTGGCCTCAGGGCTCTCCTTGTGCACAGAGTGATCCTTCCAAGTTGTGAGTCCACTCATGTCAGCACCGCTCTGCTCAAAACCCTCCAATGGCTTCAGAATAAAATCCAAAGTCCTTCCCACCACCCACAGGGCCCTCAGTGATCTGCTGTCACCTCTCTCACATCACCTCCTGTCCAGTCTCCTGCTCACTACCTTCCAGACCTGCTTGTTCTTAGAACTCAGCAAGCACACTTCTTCCTGAAGGCCTTCGTGCTTGCTGCTCGCCTTGCTTAGAAAATTCTTCACAGACTCAGATGACTCACTCACTCCTTCCTCAGGTTTTGACTCAACGGTCTCCTTACCAGAGAGGTCTTCTCTGATCTCTCATCTAAAAAAACCACATTCCCTTAACCATGTCTCTCTACCCTCCCTAATCTGCTTCATTTTCCTTCAAATTACTTCTCTCTTTTTTTTTTTCTTTTCTTTTTTTTTCCCAGGCAGTGCTGAAGAAACAAATTACTTCTCACAAGTTGATGTATTATACATATTTATTTGCTCACACGCTGTCTTGTCTCATTACAACTTGAGACCCATGAAGCCAGGGGTTTTATCTGTTTTGCTCCCTGTTTCTGAGACAGCCAAGTATAAAGGGGTCCCCTGAGAAACTCAGACTGGCCTGCACACTGGGGGAATGGGGTGGAGTTGCAGAAGTTCACGCCCTTTGCAGCAGGGAGGAAGCTGGCCTCTCCTGACCCAGGGTAGTACCTGGGATTCAATCTGTGAGGCAGGAAAAGATTCAACCTGTGAGGCTGAGAGTCCAGCTAGCCGGACTCTGACTTTGCTGAGTCCCTGTTTCCATTTATTTTCCTTTTTGCCCAATAAGTTCCATTTTTCTCACCCTCCAAAGTGTCTTCAAGCTTAATCTCTCATGGCTGTGTGACAAGAGCCCTGCTTTGAGCTGAACTAAAGAGAAAGTCCTATCACAGTTTAGCCTCAGGGCTTACAACCAAACATAGAATATAATGAGTGCTCCACATATATTTGTTGAATAATTAGGTATTCCTTCAGCCTTTATCATCATCTGTTTCCCATGGTCTCTAGCTGTTATCTTTACACACATCCTGTCTCTTCAACAGGAACATACGATTCTTAAAGGCCAGGGCTGAGTCTTTTTTTTTTTTTTTTTTTTTAATAGAGACGGGTTTCACCGTGTTGGTCAGGCTGTTCTTGAACTCCTGACCTCAGGTGATCCGCCCGCCTTGGCCTCCAGAGTGCTTGGATTACAGGCATGAGCCACCACGCCCAGCCCAGAGCTGAGTCTTAAAGCTCAAGACCTTACATAAAGAGGGCACTCCAAAGTGTATGTTATTGACACTGGGAAGGAGGATACATCAGGGCAGTAACAGTTGTATGTTACCTCACCCGCTCTCGGCAGGACCCTGAGAAGCTGACATATGAGACACAACAGCATATTTAGGGGAGAGTGTCAGGCTTAGGATTCTGCCCCAGAGGAGGGACCAATTTGAGTTCTTGAACAGGAGGAAGGAGGCATCTCTCTGATACTAAAAGGAGAATACAGGAGCACCTTTCCCACCCACATTTCCCCTAGAACGAGTCTTTCCACTTGGAAGTTTGTTTACAATTCCCTGTTCTTTGCAACCGAATGGGGCCTCACCCTCATTAATTGGTGGCAAAGGTCACTACTTAACAGATGCTAAACAGAAGCAGAGCAAAGTCAAGGGTGGCTAAGGTCGAGTCATTGCTCAAATTTAGGAAGGAAACTCCAGGTCCCAGCCCCTAGCGTGAGGTGGGGCCCCAGGAGGGCAGCTGAGCCCCGAGAGAGCCGCTCCCTTCATGCCCCGTGCTCTAGTTTCTGCACAGTTCTACGGAAATTCAGCAGCAAGGCCGTTTACCAGACACAAAGGAACCAGGCCACTTTCAAATGTCGATGGCATTACACTTGCCAGAGGAGAAAGGGACAAATGAGGAGACTGAAGACGGTGCTTTCAAGAAAAGAAGAAAAAGATATTGAATGTGCACTCACTAAGCCGAAAAAGCAAATGCCAGGAAGAACCGTGAGCCTCGTTTGAAGCCAAGTCTGCACAGCAGAGTCCCAGGTGTAGGGGAGGAGGAGCGGAGGTGGTCTGAGGACGCACAGCGAACGCCCTGTGGGGGTGGGGCGGGAGGAGAGGGACGTATTTTAAGCAACCTTAAAAGACTTGTTTTAGCATTCCGCAGGAAATGAAAAGCAGATGTGTTGGTTTGGAACTTGTTTACGTATTTGGCCTCTGAGAAGCTTCCAGGGCAGTTAGGACTGGAGAGAAGGGGTATTTTAGGCAAATGCTATAGTCTCCACTCTGAGAGTGGGTCCCTTCTTCATTGGCTCACCTCCCTCTTGAGAAACAACCATTTAGGCTGAAAGACCCTCAATGTCCCTGTCTAAGGCAGGTCTGGCTAGAATAAACAGGCATCTGATATGCAGAACTGATCTCCTGTACCTTCTTACAGAAGCTAAGGGTTGCTGCACCTTCTCTCTTGCTTTCAAGTCACACTCACTGGGCAGATAAGAGACAACAGAGGCCTGGACATTGGGAGGATGACGAATGGCTCACACTAAAGGTCCTGAGGTTTGCAGAAGGCTTGTCAGAATACAGATTACTGGGCCTTAGCTGAGCTAAGGTGAGACCAGTGGCTACACACTGGAATCACCTGGAGATTAAAATAGACTGATAGCTGGGCCCTGTTCCCACAGATTCTGATATTAACTGGTCTGGGGTATGACTTAGGAACTTTTAAAAATTATTTTTAATATATAAGAGAGAGGAGGTCTCACCATGTTGCCTAGGCTGGTCTCAAACTCCTGGCCTCAGGCAGTCCTCCTGCCTGGGCCTCCCAAAGAGCTGGGGTTACAGGCGTGGGCCACCATCTTTAAAGCTCTCCAAATAGTTCTAAGGTACAGCCAAGGTTGAGAACCACTGAGCTATTTCTCTTTTACCTGCTCTCATCATTACATCCCTAAATTAATTTCAATTTACCTTCATAACATGTTCTCAGAGTAGTTAGTACCACAGGAGACTAGGGATCTAAATCAGGCATAAACCTAGATTTGGAGAATAGGCTAAAACAGTATTGCTCTCTGAGACATCAACTATCAAAAAAATCTATGCAAATGCAGGCAATTCCCCTTTTTTGTAATATGTCCAGGAAATGGCGCTCCTTAAAAGATATTTTTTAGTTGCTGTTAAGAGAAAGGAAAACTAACCATCTTTAACACTTATTGAGCATTTATTATACGTCAAGTACTCTTCCAAGTGCTTTCATTTTAAATTCATTTAATTCTCACAACAGCTCCATGGTGTTGCAGCTGTTATCATCTCCCATTTAGCAAATGAGGAAACTGAGATACTAGGAGATGAACTCATTTGTCCCAAACCACGCAATTAGTGGCAGAGCTGGCTTTCAAATTTTGCTGTGCCTCTGAATTATGGAGACTACAAAGACTGTTGGGAAAGAAAACTAGCTCAGAGCAGGCCGAGCTCTGTGAAGTATGCAAAATTTATCAAGCCTGGAGAGACGAAAGGATGGGACTTCAGTCACATCTCTGTGCCCATGCCCCGGGCAGCTGTTTAAAGGCATTCTGTTCCCTCTTCCCTGCCCCATTATCTTCATGTTCCTGGAATTTGCATTGCAAAGAATAAGCCAATCAATAGCTTATGTGATTTTAGCATAAATTATTGGTAAACAATTTAGGAACTGACTCTTCTTTTTTCCTTAAAAATCCTCTTGTAGCTACTTAATCAGAGTGTGTGTTTAGGGCATTTTGAATCTATGCTCCTGGGTGGCCACCCTCAAGCTTTGAGCTTGAATAAACTTGAAGCCATCCTCACCACGTTAACAAGCATTCTGGACAGAAATACAGTTAGGATTAAGCATTAATTAGGCTGCACTCTGACCCACTTCCTTGTAACATAAAGTGAAAGTTATGGAGTACCAGATCCCGACCATTTGCATTCTCATTGTTCCTACAGATAGTATTTCTGTCTGAAGTTAGAATCATGAGGACTCTGGTTAAGATAGACTCTCTGACATCAGAATCATAACACTTTTGTTTAAGAATTGTTTAAGATGTTTTTCAGATCCCAAATTCCAGCTGATGCTAACAAGTTTGAAGTCCCCCAGAGAGGAGTAGAATCAGCATGAGAATACAGTTTCTTCATCTCCCTGTTTTATGACTTCACCCTGCACTCTTGGGCCAAGCAAAGGTCTCCACACTTCGGCCCACTCCAAAATCACTAAAATTTCTAGCCCTGAATTCCTTGGAGAGAAGGATTTCAGGTTTCCTCCCATCTCATTCAGCTGCCCTACAGTTAATTCTCTTTCTCTGCTGCAACTAGGTATTTCAGCATGCTGACTTGCTGTGCACATTGGGCAATGGAACGATTATGGTTACAAACTCTAATCATTTCTTCAGAATTTCGTTAATTAAGGTTGTGAACCCCAAATATCTGAGACAGGTCTCAGTCAATTTAGAAAGGTTATTTTGCCAAAGTTAAGGACGCACACAGCCTCAGGATGTCACACAACATATGCTCAAGGTTGTTGGGGCACAGCTTGATTTTATACATTTTAGGGAGACATGAGACATCAATCAATATATGTAAGATGTAGATTGGCTCAATCAGAAAGATGGGACAACTTGAAGCAAGGAGGATCCTGACCTCAAGTGACCACCCACCTTGGCTTCCCAAAGTGCTGGGATTATAGGTGGGAGCCAATTGGCCGGCCTATCAAAATTATTTTCAACAAATTCCCTAGAGAGTTAGTTGTTGAACAAGACATGAGGCCATTGTTGGGGGTTAGTTATTCATTTAGAGACAAGATCTCTCTGTCACCCAGGCTGGATTGTAGCAGCACTGTCATGACTCACCACAGCCTCAACTTCCTGGGCTCAAGTGATCCTCCTGTCACAGCCTCCCGAGTAGCTAGGAGTTTCTAATTAACCTTTCCAAAGGAAGCAATCAGAAATGCATTTATCTCAGTGAGCAGAGGGATGACTTTGAATTCTGTTGGTCCTTTGTCCTAAAGGAATTTCCTTGTGGACAAATTGTGAGGGAGGGATATAGCTTTTTTAGCTTAGTGGCTATCTGTTTTTAGGAACAGAATGGGACGCATGTTTGCTCCAAGCAGTTTCCAACTTGACTTTTCCCTTTGGGGGATCCTAAGATTTATTCTCCTTTCACAAGGTTGACACTGTTCAAAATACTAATGCCCAGGCTCTAACCCAGACCAATTGGATCAGGATCTCCTGGAGTAGGTCTTCATCAAAATTATTACTATTTTTTTTTCTTTTGAGAACAAGTTTCCTCTGTCACCCAGGCTGGAGTCCAGTGGCGTGATCTCAACTCACTGCAACCTCCACCTCTCGGTTTCAAGCAATTCTCTTGCCTCGGCCTCCTGAGTAGCTGGGATTATAGGCACATACCACCATGCCCAGCTAATTTTTGTATTTTTAGTGGAGACAGGGTTTCACCATGTTGGCCAAGCTAGGTTCAAACTCATGACCTCAAGTGATCCACCAGCCTTGGCCTCCCAAAGTGCTGGGTTTATAGGTGGGAACCACTGCTCCTGGCCTGTCAAAATTATTTTTAACAAATTCCCTAGAGAGTTAGTTGTTGAACAAGATAGGAGGGCACTGTTGGGGGTTAGTTATTTATTTAGAGACAAGATCTCTCTGTCACCCAGGCTGGATTGTCATGGTGCTATCATGACTCACTGCAGCCTCAACTTCCTGGGCTCAAGTGATCCTCCTGCGATAGCCTCCCAAGTAGCTAGGACTACAGGTACACACCACCATGCCCAGCTGTTTGTTTTTTTGTTGTTTTTTTTGTTTGTTTTTTTGTAGAGACAGAGTCTCACTGTGTTGCCCAGACTGGTTTAGAACTCCTGCACTCAAGTGATTCTCCTGCCTCAGCCTCTCAAAGTTCTAGGATTACTGGCTTAAGCCTCACTATTAGGGTTTAAAATGAAGACTTTGGAATGAGATTATGCTAGGTTCATTATTTCTCCACCACGTACAACTGGAATCTTTTAACATGTTCCCCATTCTCCCTTTGAACTTTCACTTCCTCATCTGCAAATGGAATGAGTATACTTAGTTCTTGAGATTGTTCCGAGGATTACATTGGTTTGAGGCACTTAGCATAACGATAAAGGCAGGAACATGGCAACTCTAGAAGATCATTTGAGACATTAAACAGGTCCTCCCTTCTACCATCAACACCACACACTTCACTGCATTCTTCTGCTCTGCAGTCCCAGGCATGTCCTGCCCCAGGGAAAAGTGAGGCTGTCATAGCTGGAATGCCAAGAAAAATAAAGTCAGTGCTTAACTTTTGAGATTCAAATGAGATTGCTGAACACAAGACTTAGATTTGAGAGGAAAGACTTTTTAAGCATTCAGGAAATATTTGGCCTAACTAGTTATTTTGAACCAAATAAGAGTGGTCCAGAAGAACTCCCCCGACGCCTCCGTGGAAGATTACCAGCCCTTAGATACTATCGTAGGGTTATCCAGACATGTGTAGTCTCAAAGGAAGACCCAGCCCCCTATCATCTTCACAAGGTGAATTCCTTTAGCAGAGGGGGAACTCTGGCTGGCAAGCAGAAGAGAAGATAAGCCTTGAGGAAACTAAGAATAGAGGAAACTTGTGTCTACTTCCTATCTAGGGAGGACAGCTGACCCCACAGATGCTACAGTGATATGGGGTCAACAGAGCAGAGATGGTTGTTCGGGTGATGGGGCAGAGAACTCAGTGACGGCCTTGTTCTGGCTGTGGTAGCTGTGGGAAAGTAGCTGGACTCCCTTTCCCCCACACCGATCATGCCTTTAGAAGTGCTCAGAAGTGAGCTGAGAGGGTGAGTTGGCAGCTCAAAGTGGTCATGCCATGGAGGAACAATGATGGATGGCAGTGCAAACCAAAAATTCTAAGCCCTCAGGGACCTGAATGGACCCCTCCTCTCGGCAAAGGGCATTCCAACGTTAACCCGAGAAACTAGTTCCGGCCTTTATGGGAAGAGGGTCAGACATGCTTCATTATGCCCTCTTCCCTTTGGGCATTCAGGAAAAGCTGACCAGCATTAACATCAACACAGACCTTAAGACGCGTTAACAGACTAAGTCTGAGAAACATCTACAGTCTATTCTCTCTGAAGACTGCTGCCTAGAGGCTTTTTTTAACACAGAGTCTCACTCTGTTGCCCAGTTTGGAGTACAGTGGTACGGTCTTAATCACTGCAACCTCCACTTCCTGGGCTCAAGCTGTTCTCCTGCCTCAACCTCCTGAGTAGCTGGGATTGCAGGCATGAGCCACCACCCCCAGGGCATTTTTGTAGTTTTTGTAGAGACGGGGTTTCATCACGTTGCCCAGGCTGGTCTTGAACTCCTGAGCTCAAGTGATCTGCCTGCCTTAGCCTTCCACAGTGCTGGGATTACAGGCATGTGCTACTGTACCTGGCCCACACATTCCTTTCTTTTTTGTTTGTTTTTTGAAACGGAGTCTCACTCTGTCAACAGGCTGGAGTGCAGTGGCACGATCTTGGCTCACTGCAACCTCTGACTCCCTGATTCAAGCTATTCTCCTGCCTCAGCCTCCCAAGTAGCTGGGATTACAGGAGCCTGCCACCCACCATGCCCAGCTAATTTTTATATTTTTAGTAGAGACGGGGTTTCATCATGTTGGCAAGGATGGTCTCGATCTCCTGACCTCGTGATCCACTCGCCTCGGCTTCCCAACGTGCTGGGATTACAGGCATGAGCCACCACACCTGGCCCCAGACATTCCTTTCTATCAACAATAACTCTTTCAACCAATTGCCAATCAGAAAATATTTGAATCTGCCTATGACCTAGAAGTCCCTGCTTCTAGGTGTCCTTTTTGGACCAAACCAGTGTACACCTTATAGGTATTGATTGATATCTTATGTCTCCCTAAAGTGTATAAAACCAAGCTGTAGGCACAGTGGGTCACACCTGTAATCCCAGCACTTTAGGAGGCCAAGGCAGGTGGATCACAGGGTCAGGAGATTGAGACTAGCCTGGCCAACATGGTAAAACCTGTCTCTACTAAAAATACAAATTCAACTGGGTGTGATGGCATGCACCTGTAGTTCCAGCTACTCGGGAGGCTGAGGCAAGAGAATCAATTGAACTCAGGAGGCGGAAGTTGCAGTGAGCCAAGACTGTGCCATTGCACTCCAGCCTGGGTGACAGAGCAAGACTCTATCTCAAAAAAAACAAAAGCTGTAGCCTGACTACCTTGAGAACACGTTCTCAGGATCTCCTGAGGGCTGTGTCACCGGCCATTGGTCACTCATATTTGGCTCGGAATAAATCTCTTGAAATAGTTTACAGAGTTTGACTCTTCATCAATAGCAGCATGGGCTGAGCAAACCAGATGGGCATGCAGCCCTTTAGAGGACAACACAGGGCTATACTATTACCTCTGCATGCCCAGAGATGAGCTATTCCCCATCTCTAGAGCTGCCAACTCAGAGCACATGGTGTTACATGGGTCCCGCCTTTCCACTCTCCTGCCATTGAGATTCTAGCTAAAGGAAATCAAGGGAGAGAGGATAAGCATGAATGAATTTCCTACTGGATTAATTTTCCTGCAGTACACAGAATGAGAGTCTAAGATAAAAATTATGTTCTGTTTTAGAAAATGAAAAATATATTCATACATATCTGAAACTATCTCATAAAATTAATGCCTGCTAATTATTAGAACTATCAAGTTTCCCAAAACTCAGCAAGACAGTATGGCTCCCTAAAAAGTAGCACAACAATCAATATGAAATAGATTTAATCAGCAGATATCTTTAAAATGGCAGTGTGCTTACAAGGAGTTTTGAGTGACATAAAAAAATTAAAAATTAAATATTGAGGCCAGGTGCAGTGGCTCATGCCTGTAATCCCAGCATTTTGGGAGGCTGAGGTGGGTGGATCACTTGAGGTCAGGAGTTCAAGACCAGCCTAGCCAACATGGCAAAACCCCATCTCCACTAAAAATACAAAAATTAGCTGGGCATGGTGATGAGTGCCTGTAATCCCAGGTACTTGGGAGGCTGAGACATAAGAATTGCTTGAACCCAGGAGGCAGTGTTTGCAGGGAGCAGAAATCAAGCCACTATACTCCAGCCTGGGCAACAGAGTGAGACTCCAACTCAAAAAAATAATAATTAAATAAATAAATAAATATTGAAAAAGAGGTGTGGAAGCCCAGCATTATTGCAACACTGTCTGGGGGAGAAAGATACTGTGTTGGTTAGACTGGATTGCTATTCCAGGTTCTGGGTGGTGTCTCTGCAGTCAAACACGCAGACTGCCTATGCTCTACTGTGAACTGGATGCATAGCCCATGAGGCTACTTAACTTGCTTTACTACAATTTGAAATTCACCAATGACAAACTTGGTTTTCCAAACACCTAAAGGAGAGAGGTGCAAATAGTAGTCACAAAGGCTTTTCTATGTTGAAAGGTGTGCTCTGCCCTGTAAATCCATCCATTGGTGTTCTGGTTTACAAATAAGTCTCTGGTGAGTTAATTAATGGATGCTTCCTAGATAGGGTTGTCAGATTTAGCAAATACAAATAGAAATATTGGGCCAAGTGCGGTGACACACTCCTGTAATCCCAGCACTTTGGGAGGCCAAGGTGGGCAGATCACAAGGTTAAGAGATCGAGACCATCCTGGCCAACATGGTGAAACCTCGTCTCTACTAAAAATACAAAAATTAGCTGGGCATCGTAGTGCGTGCCTGTAGTTCCAACTACTTGGGAGGCTGAGGCAGGAGAATCACTTGAATCCGGGAGGCAGAGGTTGGAATGAGCCAAGATCGCACTACTGTACTCCAGCCTGGTGACAGAGCGAGACTCAGTCTCAAAAATATATATATATATATTGGGGCCAAGTGCAGTGGTTCATGCCTGTAATACTAGCGCTTTGGAAGGCTGAGTCGGGAGGATCACTTGAGGCTAGGAGTTCTAGAGCAGCCTGGACAACATAGTGAGACTCTGTCTCTACAAAAAATTTAAAAATTTAGTATCTGGGCATGGTGGCACATACATGTAGTCTTAACTGCTTGGGAGTCTGAGGCAGGAGGATCTCCTGATCCCAGGAGTGCAGGGGTGCAGTGAGCTACAATCGCAGCACTGCACTCTAGTCTGGGCGACAGAGAAAGACTCTGTCTCTAAACCAAAACAAATATTGCATGGGATACTTATACTAAAAATTATTCATTGTTTATCTAAGATTCAAATTTTACTGGGCACCCTGTATTTTTCTGTCAACCCTACTAGAGCCTGCCCACTGCCAGGTATACTAATAAGATGGAGATCCCACATCTGCAAGGCAGAGGACCAATCCCAGCCCCAAGACCACCCTCATCCAGCATAAAGCTGGTCTCACATGGGGCCCACCTAAGTAACACAGCCCAAGGTTAGGTTAGGCTAGGTTTAGGCTTTCACTCACACACACACACACACACTTTCTCTCCCCTCCCTCCTCTCTACTCTCTCTCCTTTTCTCTTCTCTCTTCTTTTTATAAGTATGTTTTGTGTGTGTGTGTGTGTGTGTGTGTGTGTGTGTGAAGCAAATGTGTATTTATTTTAAAGGTTAGGGCAAGTAAGCGATACATTTTGACACTCCAATAGTGATGTCATACTATTATAGTGCAAAGAAACTTATGAAATAAAATGCTTAAAAGTTAGGAATACCAATTATTAACTCAATGTGCCTGCATATGTTTATGTGTCCCGTGGTTACAGGCTTAAAAAACAGCTAAAAACAAGCTCGGTCCTCTATATCCTGTCTTTTCCAGGCTGTTTTTTCACAGATCTGAGATTACCTATTCCTCTGAACCATTCAGCTCCCATTTTGAGGAGTCATTTGGCACTACCTTTGTATATTGTTCTCATTTTAGGTAGCACGTACTCTGTGAGCTGAGTATGTTTCACTGGGCATAGTTAACGTTCATCATGCCTGCCAAGCTAAACACAATATATAATTATAAAATCAGGGGTTATGTAGGCAGGAATTTCTATTTTAGCCACATTATCTAAAAGCTTTCAAATACCTCCATCTGAGTTCTCCTTGTTTTTCCACTCCCATTCATAGACCTCCTGGCAGATAAAATGAAATGAAAGTAGGGAAAACCGAGTAGTGAGAGTTAGAAAAAATCACGTGTAAATGCATCATATTTTTGTCTCAAATCTTATTTTCTGCTCTTTCGGCCAACTCCCTTCACCTCACCCTCCAACATTGCTAGACTCATTTTATACAGCAGAAGTTTCCTCTTTTTGAAGTCTATTTTTTTATCTTCCTAATTATATGAAATTTTGCTGAAACCTTGGAAAGTGAGTAAATAAATATTCTAATTAAAATATCCGGAATCATTTTCTCAAAGGTATTTCTTTTTTTTTATGTACATATATATATATTTTTTTCCCATTTATTTATTTTATTGCATTTTAGGTTTTGGGGTACATGTGAAGAACATGCAAAATTGTTGCATAGGTACACACGTGGCAGTGTGATTTGCTGCCTTCCTCCCCATCACCTACATCTGGCATTTCTCCCCTTGCTATCTCTCCCCAGCTCCCCACCCCCCAC
>NW_016107398.1:6589415-6592988 GCF_001604975.1 Cebus imitator | reverse complement strand
GTTTTTGATGGCTGCATAATATTCCATGGTGTATATGTGCCACATTTTTCCTATCCAGTCTATCGTCGATGGGCATTCGGGTTGGTTCCAGGTCTTTGCTATTGTAAACAGTGCTGCAATGAACATTCGTGTGCACGTGTCCTTATAGTACAACGATTTGTAATCCTTTGGATATAAGTATGTTTTTATTAAAAATCATTTTTAACTGACACAACTCTACATACTTATTGGACACATAGTGATATTTCAATACATATATAGTGATCAGCAAGTCAGGGTAATTAGCATATTCATCATCTTGAACATTTATTTTTTTGTTTGGTTTGGTTTAGAGACAGGGTCTTGCTCTGTTGCCCAGGCTGGAGTGCAGTGGCATGATCATAGCTCATAGTTTACTGTAACCTCAAACTCCTGGACTTAAGCAATCCTCCTGCCTCAGCCTCCAGAGTAGCTAGGACTATATGCACTCATCACTGCCTGGCTAATCAAATATTTATCATTTTTTTGTGTTGGGATCATTCAATATCCTCTTTGTAGTTATTTGAAACTATATAATATACTGTTGTTAACTATAGTCATCCTATAGTGCCATAGAACACTAGAATTTATTCCAACTTATTCCTCCTATCTAGCTGTCATTTGCATCCTTTAACAAATATCTCCCTATACCCACTTTCCCCTACCTCCCCAAGCCTCTAGTATCCTCTGTTCTACTTTTTACTTCTATTAAGATCAACCTTTTTTACTTTCCACATATGGGTGAGAACATGTGGTATTTAACTTTCTGTTCAAATTATCTGGCTTATTTCACTTAACACAATGTCCTCCATTCCATCCAGGTTGTTGCAAATGACAGGATTTTATCCTTTTTTATGGCTGAGTAGTATTCCATTGTGTATATATACCACATTTTCTTTACCCATTCATCTGTTGTTGACTCCCTGTCTTGGCTATTGTGAATAGTACTGCAGTAAACATGGGGATGCAGATGTCTCTTTGATACACTGATTTCACATTCTTTGAGTATATACCCAGTAGGGGGATTGCTGGATCATATGAAAGTTCGATTTTTAGTTTTTGGTCTTTGAGATGGAATCTCGCTGTGTCACTGAGGCTGGAGTGCAGTGGTGCAATCTTGGCTCACTGCAACTGCAACCTCTGCCTCCTGGGATAAAGAAATTCTCCTGCTTTAGCCTCCTGAGTAGCTGGGACTACAGGCGCATGCCACCACGCCCAGCTAATTTTTTCATATTTTTAGTAGAGGCGGGTTTTCACCGTTAGCCAGCATGATCTTGATCTCCTGACCTTGTGATGCACCCGCCTTGGCCTCCCAGAGTGCTAGGACATAGGCGTGAGCTGCTGCTGCGCCCGGCCTCGATTTGTAGTTTTTTGAGGAAACTCCGTAGTGTTCTCCATAATGGCTATGCCAGTTTGCGTTCCCACATAATAATCTTCATTCCTTCAAAGCCTGCTCTTTACTTATATACAAAGTAAACAACCTCCTTTATTAAGCGTTCCAGGATTTTACCACCTGTTAATTCCAAGGCCAAATTTACAACTTGGACAATACATGTATAAGATTGAAAGTCACTTATTGGTGGCATCCAAGGAGGTAATGAACATTATTAACAACATCTATTATGTTGTAAGATTAGTTGCTTCCCTGCAGTAGCTAGTCAGATCTGAATTCTTAATAACTTTCAACAAAGAGAATTTTTATTCCTTTACCTGAATCTTCTCCTGATTTTTGCCTAAACCACAATCATGGGCTTTACTATCCATTGCATCCTGAGATCCCTAGACTTCAGATCACCTTATAGAAAAATCAGTTAATGTATCTCTGTAGGGCCACCTCATTTGTACCTAGGGAAAATTAAGTTAGGAAGATCACCACAGAATAAACAGGGGAGCAGGTTTGGCCTGTGATTCAATGAGCAAAAAAGATCTCTTTGCTCTTTTCCCAAGCCAGCTCTCCTTCACTTTTTCTCAGCACTAACATATTATAGGATGTCAGTATCTTTGTTTTGGATTTTCTTTTTTTGAGACAGAGTCTCCCTCTGTTGCCCAAACCTGACTGCAGTGATGTGAACAGGACTCACTGCAGTCTCAATGTCCTGGGCTCAAGCACTCTTCCTGCCTCAATCTCCTGAGGAGCTGGGACTAGAGGTGCACACCACCATGCAGGGCTAATTTTTAATTTTTTTGTTTTTGTTTTTGAGACAGGGTCTGGCTCTGTTGCCCAGGCTAGAGTTCTCAAGCAATTCTCTTGCCTCAGCCACCCAAGTAGCTGCGACTACAGGTGTCCGTCATTATGCCCAGCTAATTTTTGTATTTTTAGTAGAGATGGGGTTTCATCATGTTGGCCAGGCTGGTCTTGAACTCCTGACCAAAAGTGATCTGCCCACCTCTGCCTCCCAAAGTGCTGGGATTACAGGTGTGAGCCACTGTGCCCAGCCCAGGATGTCAGTACCTTATACTTGACTGTGGCTTCCCTTTATCTTCTAAAGAGGTTTCTGCCCGCTCTAGAGAGACAATATTGATTCCTTATCCCCAGATCAGATGGAGTTAAGTTCATGCTACTTGACTCAAGCCATCATCAACCTCTTCCATTCTAGACATAAAGTGCAATTCTTGCTAAGGAACTAAAGAGTCTCTCTGGTAAAGTGTGATTTAGGTCATTCTTCTAGAATTTGGGTTTTAATTCATGGCTGGCATTTCTGAAGTAGTTTAGGGTGAGCATCTGAAATAAATGAGTCATCTCAGTCCTTCTATTTCTTCTATTTCCCATTATTTTCTAACTTAAACATCTCAGGACTAAAGATTAATTTCTCCTCCCAGTGCTGGCAACAGGCAAATCATTCTGTAAAATATATTGGGAAATTAATGGACTTCCATTTGGGGAGAAGTAAACAAAAGTAGATAATATATATGCCTGTTTATCTATAGACACACAGTATTGGGAGCTGAAGAATGAATAGTTCTAAGCCAGGCTTGTTGTTAGGTTAATTAAAAAAACCCCAACCAGCCAACCACAAATTTGGTTTTTCTCAAGCTGTCAGCTGAAGCAGAGAGAAGTAAAATGTTAAGTTGAGGTGTGTTTTAAGGAGCAAAGAAGATGCTAAGCTTGACCCCATATTCTCCACCAAGTCAATCCTCCTTATGTGACAGGGAGAGCTACACTCAGACCCTGGATGCCCAGGGAGAAATTGGGAGGAATTTCTGCTCCCACTGCAGGTTGGATCTGGTGGTTTGGTGAAATACATGTGGTTAAGAAACCTTCTCAGATTAGGCCAGTCGCAGTGGTGCACACCTGTAATCCCAGAACTTTGGGAGGCTGAGGTGGGCAGATCACGAGATCAAGAGATGGAGACCATCCTGGTGAAACAATGGTAAAACCTCCCTCTATTAAAAATACAAAAATGAGCTGGGCATGGTGGCACATGCCTGTAGTCCCAGCTAATCAGGAGGCTGAGGCGGGAGGTGCTTGAACCTGGTAGGTGGAGGTTGCAGTGATCCAAGATTGCACACTACACTCCAGCCTGGCAACAGAGTGAGGCTCTGTCTCAAAAAAAA
>NW_016107398.1:6587634-6589196 GCF_001604975.1 Cebus imitator | reverse complement strand
GAAAAGAAAAAGAAAACCACCTCAGGTTAATCACCCGAGTGGTTTGGGAGACAGAGGTTGCTAGCTGCCAGAGGCACTCAGAGGAAAAAGGACACTGACGCTTTATAAAGGCTCCTTCCATGGTAGGCACTTGACAGCAGACATAGCAACCTACAGTATCAGCCTCAGCATTTACTCTTCCCCTGCTCCAGAGTGCAAAATATCTCCCTAGGTATTGCACAAAAACTCTGTGAGAACCATTCAACCAACTTCTGTATAAATGTAGTCATCATGCTACATAAGACATTTTGTTAGCTAACATTAGTACAGCGCCCTACAGTTTGTAAAGTG
This sequence comes from Cebus imitator, assembly GCF_001604975.1. Lineage (NCBI taxonomy): Eukaryota > Metazoa > Chordata > Mammalia > Primates > Cebidae > Cebus > Cebus imitator. Next base: position 6,588,866 of record NW_016107398.1, on the reverse strand, counting down.
AGCTCAGATCCATGCTCTTAATTGATCCAGTTGCACACAAGCTTTATCACGATGTTCTATGATCTTGAGCCATCAGTAAATAGTGGTGGTGCTGAAGTTCTCCAGAACATGTCTCAGTCAGGGAAACCCTTCGATATGGTCTTACAAAGAAATAGCAGTTTATTTGATAACTGAAAAGACAGAGGGTCTTGCTCTGTCACCCAGGCTGGAGTACAGTGGCTCAATCACAGCTCACTGCAGCCTTGAACTCCTGGGCTCAAGTGATCCTTCCACCTCAGCTCCCTGGGTAGCTGGGACTAGAGGCGTATACCACCACACCCAACTAGTTTAAATTTTTTTTGTAGAAGCAGGGTCTTGCTGTATTTCCCAGGTTAGTCTTGAACTCCTGGCCTCAAGTAATCCTCCTGCCTTGGCCTCTCAGAGCACTGGGATTACAAGCATAAGCAACCACACCTAGCCATAAGGTATATTTAAAACAAAAGGTAATTGGTGTTGGCAGGTAAAACTCAAAAAAGGTGCAGGTACCCAGGTCCTCTGCTCTCCCTGGATCCTGTAGAGAGGTGGGCCTTTTAGGTGCAGCTGGATGCACCATCAAGCATCTGAGGAGGGACCCCTGGTGGCTCTTCCTTTCACAGGTCCACTTGAGAGGGCCTTTTCTGTGGTGGGATAAGTATTTCAGGGTTCAGACACTCATCCACATGAGCTTAGGGGCCCATCGCTTAAGAAGTACTATGAAATGCCCAGCTAGTGTCTGCAGGATTTCTGGTACCATAGGAAGTTGAAGTTGGGCAGAGCTAGCCTCTCTTCTTGGGAAAAGAGGAAGCTAGCCCACTGCCAGGCAACCCCAAAAAGAGTTATTGGGACCATTAATTGCATATGCCTATTTGTCACACCACACTTTCTACCCATATCCCCCAAACCTAGCTAAGTACTTAGTACATAAAAAGTACTCAAAAAATAACTACAGGCTGGGAGTGGTGGCTCACGCCTGTAATCCCAGCACTTTGGGAGGCTGAGCGAGTGGATCACTTGAGGTTAAGAGTTCAAAACCAGCCTGTCCAACATGGCGAAACCCCGTCTCTACTAAAAATACCAAATTAGCCGGGCATGGTGATGTATGCCTGTAATCCCAACTACTCGGGCGGCTGAGGCAGGAGAATCACTTGAACCTGGGAGGCAGAGGTTGTAGTGAGCCAAGATCGTGCCACTGCACTCCAGCCTGGGCAATAAGA
>NW_016107398.1:6577350-6586524 GCF_001604975.1 Cebus imitator | reverse complement strand
ACTGTAAGCTCAGAGCTGAACTGCTAGGCCTCTAGAATAAATTCAGAGGATTTATTCTTCCAACAAGGGCCAGAAAACTGACAGAATCACAGGCAAGAATAATATCTGTTCAAGTCAATGTTTAGAAGATTAGAAGTGTGAAGACATTTTATTAGCAAATCCACCAGATTTTCTCCTTAAGGTAAAAAATTGTGCTCTATTTCGTTTTCTTTCTTTGTTTTTTCTTTTTTTTTTTTTTAGATGGAGTCTCAGTGACGCAATCTCAGCTCACTGTAGCCTCTGCCTCCTGGGTTCAAGTGATTCTCCTGCCTCAGTCTCTCAAGTAGCTGGGATTATGGGCACTCATCACAATGCCCGGCTAGCTTTTGTATTTTCAGTAAAGACAGGATTTCATCATGTTGGCCAGGCTGGTCTTGAACTACTGACCTCAGGTGATCCGCCCGCCTCAGGCTCCCAGAGTGCTGGGATTACAGGTGTAAGCCACCACGCCCAGTTATTTAGTTAAATCTTGGGATGGAGCCCAGTGTCTGACACAGAGCAGATGCTCAGTAAACGTTTGCTAGAGCCAGGCATAGTGGCTCATGCATGTAATACCAGCACTTCAGAAGGTGAAGGCAGGAGGATCATTTAAGCCCAAGGGTCTGAGATCAGCCTGGGCAAAATAGCAAGTCCCCATCTCTACAAAAATGTTTTTAAACGGTTATATTGAAAAGTTTGCTAGGACAAAATTGAAGGCAAGAGCTGAGTGTTGTACAGTTTTGTATTCCACTCAGTGCCCAGCACTCAGTGAATGAATGCCTGCAGGCATTAATGAATGAGAAATGCACTTTTTGATTTGCCTTTGAAGGAAAGCATATGCCTTTGCAAGCAGTGGTATCATCTGCCTAATTATCCAAGAAGTCTGTGTTATCTTCTTCATTTCATTTTGAGTTTGTTCCCTTAGAAGACAGAGCTTTTGCTAAACGAATCTGGCTGCTAAAAAGAAACAGTTCTGCTGGCTTTTCTTCCTCTTCATGTAGAGTCAAACAATCCTGATCTTCTGTAGCCATGAGGTATTTCCTATGTTCTTGTCTGGGCACAGGTCAGGATTCTCCCAGGAGCTGGTCTAATTTGCCTCCGGCTTTCCTGGTCCTCCTCCCTTCGAATCTCACTTCTCCTCCTTGTTCTTTCTTTTGCCCTAGTTGAGTTTTGATCCCTTTTGCCCAGCAGCTCCCTGCCTCTCCCAATACAGTAAATCTCATCTCTCTCAGTCTAGCACATTTACATGGAAAGTACCTAATACATCTGGATCATACAGGTAGCCAAGAAAGTAGATAGTGTGTGTGGAGGAAACTGAGGTAGGAGCAGGGAGAGGCAAGAACATTTTCTGTAAAGAGTCCTGAGTGCGTCCGGGCGCGGTGGCTCACACCTGTAATCCCAGCACTTTGGGAGGCCGAGATGGGTGGATCATTTGAGGTCAAGAGTTCAAGATGGGTCTGGCCAATATGATGAAACCCCGTCTCTACTAAATACACAAAAATTAGCCAGGCGGTGGTGGCGCACGCCTGTAATCCCAGCTACTCGGGGGGCTGAGGAACGAGAATTGCTTGAGTTTGGGAGGCGGAGAGCGATGAGTTGAAATCATGCCTCTGCACTCCAGTCTGGGTGACAGACTAAGACCCTGTCTCAAAAAAAAAAAAAAAAAAAGAGTGTCCTGAGCAGAGGGATAGTTGGGATCAGTGACAGGATTTCTTTTCACAAACAGAAACAGGTATGAGTCAGTGAATAGGCTTCATTTAGGAGACGAAATGTATTTCATTCTATCAGCTCCCTTCACAAATATATAAAAGCTCCCTGTTTCACAGCTGAGGAACTGAAACTTAGAGAGGTTAGGAGACTTCCTGCCCACACCTTCAGGCTGAGCTAGGTACCCATCTTCTAGGCTTCTCTCAGGGGACCTCTGTCTTAGCGTTTATCACACTGTGATACAGTTACTTACTTATATCTTCTCTACTCAATTTTCTCTATGCTCACTGAAGGCAGGAACTGTGTCTTTCATTTCCATGATTCTCAAGGATAAAGCCCTCAATAAATGTTTACCAAATGAATGACTTGCCCAAGGTCACACTGCTAAAACGCGGCAGAGCTGGGACCAGAATCAAGACCTCTGTCTCCCCAGATCCCATATCCTTGCTGTTCTCCTAGGACATTTTCTGGAAGAAAGTGAACTGTGGACCTATAAAGAAGCTAATCAAGCATTCGGCAGGTTTGTGAACTATACTGAGAGGTTTTTTTTGTCTTTTTTTTTTTTTTTTAAACGTTCATTCTCCTTTCTTTTTGCTATTGTCAAGAATTCAAGGCAGTTACTCAGAGCTGAGCCAGGCGGGTCACATCTATAATCCCTGCTCCCAAAATAGCTAAATTCATCATGTCTTCAGAGGGGGAGGCTTTGCCGATGAAAGTGAGGGCTGCAAATCTCCACAGATGGCTTTCTCGCTGCCTCTCCTGCCCGCCTGCCAGGTGTGAACAAACACTTTGAAGTAATTTGGGGATGCCTGAGAGGAAATGTCAAAGGCTGTGCTTCATGGTTCTTAAAACATTGGAGAGTTCTGATCTTGTTGGTCCCGAACAACTAGGCTGAAAATCTCATGAGAAAAGGCTTGTTTCTTTTTTCATCTGGTCACACATGTTGATGATAGAGTCCGTTCTTGTCAACCACAAGCAAGATGCCAGCATTTGACTTCGATAATGTGAATGCAACCAGACAGAGAAGAAAGAGGTACCAGGCTTGCACTGCTGCCATCAGTAGAAAGGATTGTCTGGCTTCAAAGGAAAACCCAGAATAGAAAGGCAGTGGAGACATGGGGTCCTGAGAACTGTGTTTGTAGTGGTCAAGAGTCCAGGCTCTGGCCAGGCTCGGTGGCTTATGCCTATAATCCCAGCACTTTGGAAGGCAGAGGCGGGCGGATTGCCTGAGGTCAGGAGTTCGAGACCAGTCTGGCCAACATGGTGAAACCTCATCTCTACTAAAAATACAAAAAAAAATTAGCTAGGGGTGATGGTGTGTGCCTGTAATCCCAGCTACTTGGGAGGCTGAGGCAGGCGAATTGCTTTAACCAGGGAGGTGGAAGTTGCAGTAAGCCAAGATCACACCACTGCACTCCAGCCTGGGTGACAGAGTGAGACTCCGTCTCAAAAAAAGAGTCCAGGCTCTAGGGCTAGATCTGCCTGGGTTCTGAGCTTGGTTCTACCACCTCCTAGTTACCTTACCTTGGGCAAGTTACTTAACATTGCTGTGCTTCAATTCTCCTGTGCCAAAAATCATGAAAATCAATGAGCTAATCCATGAAGTTTCATCACTCTCCATTTGCCCTTCCAGTTCTATTCTATATCCATTTCTTCATCCCTGCTCTGTGCCCTAAGAGACCAGCCTCTAAGACTGTATCACCCAGTGTCCTTTGCTCTCTGGCTTCTAGTTGGATTCACCCAAAGGAGTTACTGGCAGAAGACACCGGCTACTCAGAATAAGAAGAAAGAGCCCGCAGTGTTTATTCCCTGGCTTTCACAATGCTGGGTCACCATTTCAACAGAGGCTGCATACCTCTACCTCCATCCCCAGCCGCTGTCAGGCAGCCCTCTTCCTCAAAGAAGCTCCATAAGGGTCCCATTAACTCTGCTCTCTCCTTTTACTCTTTCAGACCTAGAGACGCTAATGGCCTCAGCATTCCTTCTTGAGCACCCTAATCCTATGCACACTTCTGCATATCATTCCTATTTTAAATTTTCTTCACTTTACCATTTGAGTGTTCCATTCTCCTTTCAGGACCTTGACTGATGTGCCTGATAAGTATTCAATAAAATTTTCCTATTTCTCTTCCTTCTCCTTCTATTCTTTCATTATTCTCATCACCCTTTTAATTCTTTTTATTATGATCTCAATATAAAGCAGAAGAGCTGGAGGAGATTGTATTTGTTTTCCACTGTTGTATAACAAGTTGCACAACTTAGAGCTTAAAACAACACACACTTATTATTTCACTGTTTCTGGGGATCAGCTAGGTTCTCTGCATTCAGCATCTCATTAGGCTGGGTGTTGGCTAGGGCTGCAGTCTCATCAGAAGCTTGGCTGGGGAAGGATCTACTACCAAGATCCCTCTGGTTCTTGATATAATTAATCTCTTTGCAGCTATAGGACTGAGGTCTCAGTTTACCTGCTGGCTACTGACAACTCCTAGGGGCTGCCTACTGTTCATTGCCATGTGACCCTCTCTGTTAGGTTCTCTCACCCCATAGCAGCTTATATCCTCAAGATTGGCAATGGGGAGAGTTTTTCTGACTTCAGAGAGGTCCTAGTCACTCTTTAAAGGGATTTCTTCTGACTAAATCAGGCCCACCCATGATAATCTCCCTTTTTATGAACTCAAAATGAACTGATTTGAGACCTTAGTTAAAATGCAAAATCCCTTTGCCTTGCCATATAATGTAACCTAATTAAGGCAGTGACATGCCTTTACCTTTGCACGTCACAGGTTCTATCTCTGGTTTAAGGGAAGGGGATTACACAGAGGTATGGACACGAGGAGACAGGAAGCCATCAGTAGTCACCTTAGAGTCTGTCTGCCACAGAGGTCTCATCAGAAGGTGGGGCAATACTCACGCAGGAGCTTCTTTGATAGTTTTTTACTGAGATCAGGAAGAGGTTCTTGCCAGCAGGAAAGGACAGGGCCCAACACAAATTGAGCACTTGCTCTGGGCTCTGCATTGTGCTCTCGTCCACTTTCCCCTTACTCCTCTAACATCCCTGTGAGTGTCCACTATTATCCCCGCCTTCAGAATGGGGAGGCTGAAGAGCAAAGGGGTTGAAGCAATTCACCCAAGGCCACACAGATACCCCTTCCTAAATTTTTAAGGTTTTCGGCTGGGCATGGTGGCTCATGCCTACAATCCCAGCACTTTGGGAGGCCAAGGCAGGTGGATTTGTTTGTTTTGTTTTGTTTTTGAGATGGAGTCTCACTCTGTCACCAGGCTGGGGTGCAATGGCACAATCTCGGCTCACTGCAACCTCCACCTCCCGGGTTCAAGTGATCCTCCTGCCTCAGCCTCCCAAGCAGCTGGGATTCAGGCGCACGCCATCATGCCCAGCTAATTTTTTGTATTTTTAGTAGAGACAGGATTTCACCATGTTAGCCAGGATGGTCTCGATCTCTTAACCTGGTGATACACCTGCCTCAGCCTCCCAAAGTGCTGGGATTACAGGCGTGAGCCACTGTGCCTGGCCAAAAAACAATTTTTTTTTTTTTTTTTTTTTTTGGGACGGAGTTTCGCTCTCGTTACCCAGGCTGGAGTGCAATGGCGCGATCTTGGCTCACCGCAACCTCCGCCTCCTGGGTTCAGGCAATTCTCCTGCCTCAGCCTCCTGAGTAGCTGGGATTACAGGCACGCGCCACCATGCCCAGCTAATTTTTTGTATTTTTTTAGTAGAGACGGGGTTTCACCATGTTGACCAGGATGGTCTTGATCTCTTGACCTCATGATCCACCCGTCTCGGTCTCCCAAAGTGCGGGGATTACAGGCATGAGCCACCGCGCCCGGCCAAAAAACAATTCTTAAGGTTTTCAACAAGAAATAACAAAAGTTGTAGAGGTCAATGTTTGAGAACTAAAAGGGGCTCTCCATATGCATTCATCTTTTCCACAGAGTTGGCGTCTTTGATTTCAGGAAAGGGGAATACAGAATTTTTTTTTTCCAGGAAGAATTTGCCAGCTGGGTGTGGTGGCTCATGCCTGTAATCCTAGCACTTTAGGAGGCCAGGGTGGGCTGATCACTTTGAGCTCAGAAGTTCAAGACCAACCTGGGCAACATGGCAAAACCCCATTTCTACAAAAAAAAAATACAAACATTAGCCGGGCATGGTGGCTTGCACTTGTGGTCCCAGCTACTTAGGAGACTGAGGCTGGAGATCATGCCACTGCACTGGGCAACAGAGACTCTGCCTCAAAAAAAAATAAGAAGAATTGCTAACATATAGCACAAACACTTATGAACTGTACCTGGAAAATACAGTTAAAATTCTCAAGTGGATGAAAAAGCTACCACCCTTTTTACTTGTCAATGAACACTTCCCTCTGTTCAGGATACATATGAAAACAATCACAATTTACTATGTACATAGTGTTTTCAACTTTTTAAAGCGTATTCACATGTATTCTAAAGCTTTGTGCTTTTTTCCCTTTTAACTGGACCTAGAAGCCTCCAAAAAGCATAAACATTTAGCTTCATAAGTTTTGGGAATGGCATGACTGTTTCAAGGGGTAAAAAAGCCTAACTTTCCACAAATGCCAAGAACTTGCAAGAGGTGACTCTTAGGCTGCGTCTAGTACACTCATTAGGAAAGTATTTACTGGCCACTGTAGCCAGTCTGTAATGTGGAGCCTCTGCACAGAAGGCACGTCATACAAATTTGTGGAATGACTAAACTAATGAATGTGTTTTCTGTTTCCTTGCCTTTTTCTTATTTCCTCATAAATATTTTCTCATTTTTTCCTTGTTTCTTTTAATTTAAAAAGTATTCTATAGGCTTGTTGCAAAAACAAAATAAAACCCAAAAATGTATAAAATAAAAAATGAAAATTCACATCCTTCGGCCTGTTTTTTTTTTTTTTCTTAGAGACAATTTGATGTATATTTGTATTGCTAAAATAAGCATTTTGACTGGGCATGGTGGCTCATGCCTGTAATCCCAGCACTTTGGGAGGCTGAAGCAGGCAGATCACCTAAGATCATTTGAGACCAGACTGACCAACATGGAGAAACCTTGTCTCTCCTAAAAATGCAAAATTAGTCGGCACACACCAGTAATCCTAGCTACTTGTGAGGCTGAGACAGGAGAATCACTTGAACCTGGGAGGCATAGGTTGCAGTTAGCTGGGATGGCAGCATTGGACTCCAGCCTGGGCAACAACAGTGAAACTCTGTCTCAAAAAGAAAATAGAAGCATTTGATATCTAATTATTTGCTCCTTAGTCCAGCTTGTTGCATAGATGCCTTGTTCGTCTTAATGGCCTCTTTGTATTTGTTAGCATGTGTAGCAGACACTGTCTGTGTTATGCACATATCCTCTTAGAAAGTCTTATCGTTTCCACATGTAACAGCCTCACTTCCAGTGGCCAGTGCCTCCACCTTGTTTGCATTAGTCCGTTTTCACACTGCTATAAAGAACTACCTGAGATAAACAAAAGAGGTTCACAGTTCTGCATGGCTGGGGAGGCCTCAGTAAACTTACAATCATGGCGGCAGGAGAGAGAGAGAGAGAGAGAGAGAGTGAGAGAGTCCATGGTGGGGAAGGAGCACCAGACACTTATCAAAACAACCAGATCTCATGTGAACACTATCAGAAGAACAGTAAGGGGGAAGTCTGCCCCAATGACTCAATCACCTCCCACCAGGCCACACCCCAATCTCAGATTACAATTCAAGATGGGATTTGGGTGTGGACACAGAGCCAAACCATATCATTGTTAGATGGCTCCTTCCAGCCACTGGAATTAGTTTGCCCATGGATGGTTGGCTGGAAGTACTTGGGAATTAATAGGTCTCTGGAAGACAGCATTTAGCCAATAACTAAAAGCTGTAGGAGTATAAATACTCCAGCTCTCTGACCCCTTGGCTAGGTTAGTTCTGAGGCATGTGCTTTGCACTGTTTTTGAAATTTCCCTAAAAGATGAAACTCTAGTTGCTTATTTTTATAACTAGCTTAATAACACACCTTTCATTGATTGCCTGCCCTTCCCTGTATCACATCCTCATTTCCCTACTTAGCTTCCCAAACATCTCGCACTTGAATCCTACTTACAAGGTCTGATTCTGAGAGAACATAAACTAAAACAGCATGGATATGCTGTGGTTAATGTCATCATTTCTTATTAATGGTCCTTTTTAGGTTGCTTCTGATTTTCAACAAAAATAGCACTGCAATAAAATCTTCATCCATGTGGCATAAAAAATGTTCACATATTCCTAAATTTTAATTGTTAGGTCAAAGGGAAGAAACACTTGGTATTTAAGAGATACTGCCAAACTAGATCCCCAAACAGTTTTATTAATAATGTTCTTACCAACAGTTTATTAGAATGTACTTTACCCTACCTCTTGCCGACATTGGGTATTTATAAGTATTTTAAGGCAGGGTGCAGTGGCTCATGCCTGTAATCCTAGCACTTTGGGAGGCCAAGATGGGTGGATCACGAGGTCAGGAGTTTGAGAACAGCCTGACCATTGCACTCAAGCCTGGGTGACAGGGCGAGATTCTGTCACACACACACAAAAAAAGTATTTTAAATATTTCTCTGATCAATTAAACAAAAATAGATGTACTCAGATTTAGGCTTGTTGTAGTGCATTTTGATTTGCATTTCTCAGATTAATTAGGACAAACACAGCATTTCAGGTAGTTATCAGATGATAGGATGAGAACAAATAGAAAACATACACACTCTATGTAGAAAAAATTAAGATCTGGATTTAACTAGCTGATGATATAAAATCTTATCAGCAGTGGCTTGGCTGCATGGAGCAAAGGTGGATGTCTCCAAGCAGCTTTCCCGGGTCCTCAGGCCTCAGGGTGGGGCACACTATGCACCCAAGGGGAGTCAAACAAGGTGTGGAAAAGTTCAAGTCTTTCCATGCTTTAATCTCGCTATACCCAGGGTTTTTAACCACCTTTTAAGAAGACCTTTACACACACAAGCCATGTTTCTGTCTACAGTGATGTTATCAACCTTGTGTTCTCCTGGCTCTTGAAACAAACTTAACATGTTCAGCTGTCCTTGAACAGTAACTCTGCCTGTACCTTTCTAACTCTCTGGAAAGCCCACTTCCCTGAAGACCACCCTTTGCCTATGATTTTATTTTTACTTTCTAAAGGCAGAGAATGCAGCCTATGATTTAATACTCTTGTTTGGATGGTTCTAAAGCTGAGTGTAAATCTGAAAACCACAACTAAAAATCTATTTCCCTAAAATCATCTGTTCACATGCCCAATAAAAATTTGTATTTCTTATGTGATTGGCTGGTTCATATTCTTTGTCCATTGATTTAATTGAATTGTTTTTGTTTTTTATATTTATTTAATTTTTTTTCTTTCTTTTTTTTTTTTTTTTTTTTTTTTTTTTTTTTTTTTTTTTTTTTTTTTTTTTT
>NW_016107398.1:6558009-6577340 GCF_001604975.1 Cebus imitator | reverse complement strand
TTGAGATGGAGTTTCACTCTTGTTGCCCAGGCTGGAGTGCAGGTGATCTTGGCTCACGGCAACCTCCGCCTCCCGGGTTCAAATGATTCTCCCACCTCAGCCTCCTGAGTAGCTGGGATTACAGGTGCCCACCACCACGCCCAGCTAATTTTGTATTTTTAGTAGAGACAAGGTTTCACCATGTTGGCTAGGCTGGTCTAGAACTCCTGACCTCAGGTGATTCACCCATCTCAGCTGTCCAAAGTGCTGGGATTACAGGAGTTAGCCTGGCCAAAATTTTTTTTATATGTTGTGGGTATTAATCCTTTGCTTGTTATAAATATTGTAAATATTTCCATTTTTTTTTAAATGGGGAGTGGACGTGGGGGAGGGGCAGGGTCGGGGGTTGGGGGAGCAGGGTCTGGAGAGGGGAGGGGCGGGGAAGCGGGACCGGGAGCCGACCTGCGGTGGGGCAGGGGCTCCGGGGTGCGGAGCCAGGAAGGGGCCTATTGTAAATATTTCCTCTTCATCTGTTACTTGTCATTTGCTTTTGTTTACAGTGGTTTTTCATTTTTATTCAGTCATATCGTTAGATCTTTTCATTTGTGATTTGAGTTTTGTTTCTTGCTTAGGAAAGTCATTCATTCCTCCTCAAAGATCATAAAAATAATCTCCAATTTTTTTCTTCTAGCACTTTATAGCTTTGTGGGGTTTTTTTTTCTTACACTTAGCTCTTTATCCAGAATGTGTTTTTGTGGACAATGTGAAGAAATCTACCCAGGGAATTTTATGATTTTTTGATGCCACCATAAGTGAGGTATTTTTCCTGTCACATTTTCTGAGTGCTTATCGTCAGCATATAGGCTACACATTTACTTTGAAGGTACAATTTTATCATCTCCCACTGTCTCATCTCAGCAGGAACTCGATCTTTATGTTGAAGGAAGGCCCTCTCAGACTGGTCAGTATGCCTGCAATGTAGCCATTAAACAAATACAGCTTGAGTATCTCTTAATTGAAATGCTTGGGACCGGAAGTGTTTGGGATTTTTTTTTTTTTTTTTTTGAGTTGGAGTTTCACTCTTGTTGCCTAGGCTGGAGTGCAATGGCACAATCTCTGCTCACTGCAACCTCTGCCTTCAGGGTTCAAGCGATTCTCCTGCCTCGGCCTCCAGAGTAGTTGGGATTACAGGTGCCTGTCACCATGCCCAGGCAATTTTTTGTATTTTTAATAGAGACGGGGTTTCACCATGTTGGCCAGGCTGGTCTCGAATTCCTGCCCTCAGGTTATCCACCCGCCTCAGCCTCCCAAAGTGCTGGGATTACAGGTGTGAGCCACCGCACCTGGCCTTGGATTTTTTTTTTTCATATTTTGCAGTATTTACCTATATCCACCCAAGTTTAAACATGAAATTTATTGATGTTTTATCTACACCTTATATACATAGCCTGAAGGTAATTTTATATAATATTTTTATTAATTTTGTGCTTGGGCCAGGCACAGTGGCACACACCAGTAATCCCAGTGCTTTGGGAAGCCTACATAAGAAGACTGCTTGAGGCCAGGAATTCAGGACTGGCCTGGGCAACACAGTGAGACCACGTGGCTATAAAAAATTTAAAATAGCCAGCATGTTGTTCCAACTACTTGGGAGGCTGAGGTGGGACGATCCCTTGAGTGTAGGAGTTTAAGGTTATAGTAAGCTATGATTTTGTCACTGTGCTCCAGCCTGGGTAACAGAACAGGACCCTGTCTCTAAAAAATAATGGTAATAATAACTTTGTGTTTGAAAAAGCTTTGCATACACTGAACCATCAGAAAGCAAAGGTGTCATTATTACAGCCACCTATGTGGACAACTGTAGTTATTTAGCATCACCATAATTCCTGACTGAATTTGTGTGCTACCAATAAACAATCATTTCCTTTGTTTGGTTTTTGTTTTTGAGACAGGGTCTCACTCTCTTCCCCAGGCTGGAGTGCAGTGTTGCCATCATAGCTCACTGCAACCTTGACCTCCTGGGCTCAAATGATTCTCCCACCTTAGCCTCCCAGGTAGCTAGGACTACAAGTGCACACCACCATACCCAGCTCACTTTTAAATTTTTTTTAGAGGTGGAGTGATCCTCAAGTGATCCTCCTACCTCAGCCTCCCAAAGTGCCAGGATTACAGGTGTGAGCTGCCATGCATGGCCAGCAATCATTTCCTAACATTCACTTGCCCGGAAGTACTTAAAAGTAAAAAATAATGTAGCATTAATTTAAAAACAACACCACAAGCCAGGTATGGTGGCATGCACCTGTAGTCCTAGCTATGTGGGAGGTTGAGGCAGAAGGATCAGTGGGGCCCAGGAGTTCAAGGCTGCAGTGAGCTATGATTGAGCCACTGCAATCTAACCTGTGTGGCCCTGTTTCTAAACAAACTACAAATAAAAACAAACATCAAGAACCCCAGAAATACAAACTGCATGTTGCATGGCTGTGTTTGGACTGCAGCCCATCACATGGGGTTAGGTGTGGAATTTTCCACTTATGGCATTATGGGAGCACTCAAATAGTTTCGGATTTTGGAGTGATTTGGATTTCAGATTTTCAGATTAGGGATGATCACCCTGTTTCTCTCCTGGCCTTTGCTTCCTCATCTGTTAAATGGAGAAGGTAGACCAAATACACTTTGTGGTCCCTTCTTGCATTAATAATGCTGAGGTTTTAAATAACTTCATTCTTTCTGGCCAAAAGGTAGTTCAATTTCAAAAGGGAGAAAACTGAATCCTGGTCTCTAGTTGCTAAAGAGCACTGAGCCTCTTTACATTTGAAAGTGATACCAAGAGTGGTAAAGATTGGCATCCCCTGCTCTTGGACTCAATACCTTGGCTATAGTTAGCTGGAGCGAGCATCTTTGATAATAGACATTTGCGATATATAGCTAAGAGCAGGGGAAGCAAGCATCCAGCATGTGTCTGTTGTCTTCCTGTGAAATAATGTTTCTCTACAAGGAAAGAATAAAGAGATGCAACAGTGGTTTCCTACTCCAGGAAATTATTTTTCTAATGACCCAGCATTAGAAAGTTTGTCAGACTTGCTCTGACAGTCCACTCTTGACCAAGGGGTATAGCAGTATGTGAGGTGATATGGTTTGGCTGTGTCCCCACCCAAATCTCATCTTGAATTGTAGTTCCCATAATCCCCACAAGTAATGGGAGAGACCCAGTGGGAAGTAATTGAATCACGGGGGCAGCTTCCCACATGCTATTCTTGTGATAGTGAGTTCTCATGAGACCTGATGGTTTTATAAGAAGCTTTCCCCTTCACTCAGCTCTCATTCTTCTTCTCCCTGCCGCCATGTGTAGAAGGATGCGTTTGCTTTCCCTTCTGCCATGATTTTAAGTGTTCTGAAGTCTCCCTAGCCATACTGAACTGTGAGTCAGTTAAACCACTTCCCTTTATAAATTACGCAGTCTCAGGCAGTTCTTTATAGCAGCATGAGAACCGACTAATACATGAGGCCATGTATTATTAGTCCATGAGTCCATGCTGTTTCCCAGGTGGTTTCAACTGTAAATTCAAGAAGACATTCGATGTTTAGCCCCCAAAAGAAGCACAAGGATTCACTGGGTGTATCAGATGACCTACAATTTCTGTCAAACTTCTGGATCAGCTCTGATTTGCATTATATTGCTATCATTTGCTTTTAAATATTTCAGCATAGTTAATATGATATATATGTCATCTACACACTGGGAGCAGTTAATTAACATTTGGAGTCTTCTAAAAGAAATGTACTCTTCAGAAATGAATAACATCTGAAAGATTTTAAGAAAAACTCTAAGCAAAAAAGATCTAACCAGAGGGTGATATCATTACAACTTCAACCATCTTTATTTCCTTTTAACACCAGAGGGCTTGTTAGCTAGCATAATACATGTTAGATATTAGTTTTCAATGGTAACATGAGTTGTGTTCAAGATAGTTGGCTGGAAATATCATGTAGGTAAACTCACCTTTGCCCAAACTCATCAGTAGCTTACAGGCTTTCAGGATGACCTAACAACTGGAAGTTGGGTTTAACCTTGCCAGTTTCTGGGGACAGGTCTAATAACTACTGTAAATTTGAAGCAGCAATGAATGTACACAATATTTCAAGATAACACCAACAACAGTAAAGTGACGCCGGGGGCGCAGTGGCCCTTGCCTGTAGTCCCAGCTACTCGGGAGGCTGAGGCTGGAGGATCGCTTGAGCCCAGGAGTTCTAGGCTGCAGTGCGCTATGCCGATCAGGTGTCCGCACTGAGTTCGGCATCAATATGGTGACCTATTGGGAGCGGGGGACCACCAGGTTGCATAAGGAGGGGTAAACCAGCCCAGGTAGGAAACGGAGCAGGTCGATACTCCCAAGCTGATCAGTAGTGGGATCGCACCTGTGAATAGCCACTGCACTCCAGCCTGGGCAACATCACGAGACCCTGTCTCTTAAAAAAACAAAAAACAAAAAAACAGTAAAGTGACATGAAAATATCTATAGTTTCTAGTGGTGACTGTCTTAGTCTGTTTTTTGTTGCTATAAAGAAATGCCTGAGGCTGGGTAATTTATAAAGAAATGAGGTTGATTTGGTTCACGATTCTGCAGGCTGTACAAGAAGCATGGCACTAGAATCTGCTTCTGGTGAGGGCTTCAGGCTGGTTCCACTCACAGTGTGAGGCAAAGGGGAGCTGGTGTGTAAAAATCACGTGAGAGAGGAAGCAAGAGAGAGGGGGAAGGTGCAGGCTCTTTCTAACCAGCAGCTCTCATGGGAACTAGTGGAGTAAAAACTCAATACCTTGAGGAGGCACCCAGCCAGTCATGAGGGATTCCGCTCCATGAACCAAAAGCTGATTAGGCCCCACCTCCAGCACTGGGGATCAAATTTCTTTGTGGTGGGGGTACCAAAAAAACGATATCTAAACCATAGCTAGGTCACCAGTTCTGCTAATACTACTGTAGTTTCTTACCTGTATTACTACTTATGGAAATGCTAAAATCATTTAGGAGTTAGTAAAAAAATGAAGATTTTTTTTTCATTCAAGTACATGGAGTCTCTGAATTTTATTTACTGACCTCATGGGGATCCATGGACTCAGGATAAGAACTCCTGAGCCTTACCTACTGAATGTTTGATACTAGAGAAGCCACTCAAAAGGGATTCATCATTAATAGTGCCGGTGATGGGGACACCAATGTCTTGGCCAACAGGGTCTCTCCTGGGAATCCCAAAACAGTCTGTAGGGCTGGGCTGCATATAGAATCTCTGCAACTGTATGCACCCAGGTCCCCACAAGGACTTCACAAATGCAGATTCTTCATCTATGATGAGTGGTACAAGAACATATGGCCGGGCATGATGGCTCATGCCTGTAATCCCAGCATTTTGGGAGGCCGAGGTAGGCGGATCACCTGAGGTCGGGAGTTTGAGACCAGCCTGGCCAACATGGAGAAACCCCATCTCTACTAAAAATACAAAATTATCCGGGCATGGAGGCATGTGCCTGTAATCCCAGTTGCTCGGGAAGCTGAGGCAGGAGAATCACTTGAACCCGGGAGACAGAGGTTGCAGTGAGCCGACATTGTGCCTCTGCACTCCAGCCTGGGCAACAAGAGGGAGACTCCGTCTCAAAATAAATAAATAAATAAAAAGAACATAGGCAGCTGCAATAGAGCATTGGTCTGGCACAGATCAAAGTCTTTCTCAGCAAATCTAGTTTTTTCTAAGGAAGAAGCAGAGATTTACAGCAGGACTTTCAAGCAGACACGCCCATTCATTCTACCACCAGAGCATTTTTCCCTTCCAGCTCCTGTAACCCAACATTTGCATAATTAAATGAGCCATTACATTGGTTTTTCCAGAACTAAGTAACCATCTGCCCTAAAGCTGTATCCAAGTCTTGCCTCTTACAAAACTCAGGACTCACTTCTGGGTTCTTTTAAAAGCCTGGGTTTATTGTTGAATTTCCATGTGTGTTTTCTCTTCTCTTCATAAACATTTCGAAGGTCTTCCCGTCAAAATGCAGTCCCAACTCAAGCATCCTGAGCTCCCTTCTCTCAGGCAGTCTCGATCACAAGCACGTGGCCCAGCCCTGGGATGGCAGACAGCGCAGAGAGATCGCCTTCCCATCAGAATCACTGGTAGCTGTCTCCCCGTCCCTACCACAGGGCCCTGACATGGCTTTCACAAGAGTCTCACAGCAGGAAGCTGCCACTCAGAGGGCACCACCTGGCTGGGGTGCTAGAAGGGGATAGGACCAGAGAGGAAGAAAAGCAGAATGGCTTTCTCCACTTCCAGCAATTTGTTCCCTTTTGTTCTCAGCCCAGGAGCGTGTTTAGCACCCCGAGGGGAGTACAGAATCAATCTAAGTGCATTCCCACTGGCACCTGCATGTGGGAGGCTGGCCAGGAGAAAGGAGCTGGGTGAGCGGAAGTGGTGTGAGGCGGTTGAGGAGGCTGGAGGACAGTGGAGGGGGCTGGGCAGGGTGTCTGCCTTCCGGGCCCCCTGGAGGCACTCACTTTATCACACTGGTGGCTGGGGCTGCTGGGGTCAGGAGGGCAGCGAAACAGGCTTGGGCCTCCGTGGGCGCCTCTGCCCTAATCCAGCCCCCTGTGCACAGGCCACCTGCCACTCTGGCCATTCCTACCGTGGCTGGCAGGTGCTATTTATCACTTGGTCTTTTTACCTAAATGTGACAGTGACAGAGGATAAGGAGGGGAACTCTGCAGAAAAATGTCCTTTCTCTTGAGATCCATGGGCTCCTTACTCTTCACACGTCTGACTTGATCCTTTGCTTCTTCCAGATTCAGACCTTTCTCTAAGTAAGTGGTCCCCTTCTGAGTCCCAGTGTGCTCATTCTTCCAGGGGCTCCTAGTTACAGCCTTGAGGGAAGCGTTTGGGTGTCAGCCACCTGACCCCAGGTTACGAGCAAAGAGGAGCCACAATTAGCCTCTATTCAAACAAAGGATTCCATCTATAGAAGCTCATTTGCTTTCCTCTCTGCAGCTGGCTGGGCTGGGTGGCTGGGAGGGGGTTCTTTCTCTGTCACTTTTTTCTTAAACTTTTCCTTTACATCCAGGAAATGACCAGCCCATTACAGTTAAAGATTATGTTAGGCGCCATCCCAGCAACCAGCCAACTCCCTGTATTTCCTGCTTTTTGTTTCATTAAAATACCAGAAGAGCTGTCGGTGTGCACTCCCTTTCCAGGGCTTGAAGAGTACCCAGAGGCGATTTCCAGCCATGGGCCTCCCTGTGAGCCTTGTAAACCCTCAAACTCAACACCCTCCTATTATATCAGGAAGCTTTGGGCAAACACCTCCAGCTCTAGTGAGAGCTGGATTTCCTACCCACCCCCGACCCATGACCCTCCAGCCCCATCCTCAAAGTACTACTGGATTCTGGAGTCAGATGAGTCCCAGCTGTGTCCCTTCCTAGCTTCGTGATCATGGGCAAGTCAGTTATCCCCTTCTCTGAGCCTCAGAAGGGGATAATGTTAATGATGATACCAACTTGGGAGATTTGCAGAGATTAAAACCTAATGGGATTTGTAAATGATGCTTAATAGACTTTAAAAGCCTATATATTGTTAGACAGCATCATTTATCAGAATGCGGGGCTAGAGAGGAGCTTTTCAGATTTTTTCTTGGGCGCCCAGAATGTAAGCATCTGCAATGGCACTGGTAACACACCTGGCAAGGGAACCCTAATCAAATAAAGGTGGGTCTCTTGTCATGTGTCCTTCAAGGAGCTAAATACTAAAAAGAAACGTGCAAAACTTAAGGGAATCTCAGGTCCAGGCATACAGTAGGAGAAAATCTCCCTCTGTTTCCTGATGGTTCTGGGTAACTGTGTGAACTCAAGAGGCTTAAGAAGACATGGGAAGATGACCTGAGTTGACAGTTACCCACAGCCCCCAAAGTTGTGGTGGCCCAGGAATGACAGCACAGAAAATCACCCCAGTTTCAGTCTGACTGAACCCCATGCCTGGTCCCTCCCACCCCATCCCCTTCCGCCCTCCCTGTATCCATGTCCCTCTGAATTGACAATGGGTCAGGTCTGTCCAGAAAGGGTTAATCTGCAGGCTGTCGGCCAGGTGATTGCTAAACTGGAGCCCTGACTTACATTTACTGGCACATAGTTCTTTGCTTTGACAATTGTGTCTGAGTGTTTTAACGCCTGGCTGACCCTGCTGGAGTTTGTTTGACCATGTTTTGAAAAGTGACTTCAGTGTTTGTGGTGGTAATAGGCCTGGCACCGCGCGCTGGTGACACGGCAGCATGATGGACTGGGGCAATTCGAACTCGGCAGCTGATTTATTTTCTGTGGCTTCCTGCTTCTGCTGCTTCTGCTACTGCACAGGCATCAAGCAGTCAAAGACGACATGGGACCCAGGGCCTTCTCTCTGGTAGGTATGCATGGTGTGTGGAGGTGGATTTTCGCTAAATGTCCTTCTAGAAATAGCCAGGAATTTTCTAATGGCTCATGGTAGAAAACGCTCCTATGCAGTGTTCGGCCTGTGATATTCCTTTGGGTTCAGTATCTACCAGGTTGACCTGAGCTAGGCTTTGCCAGGAGTGTAGATATAAACTGGAATGAGAACAAGCAGAGGAGATTTATGGAGAGCTTTCTATAGCGAGGGAGTCAGCCACTAGCACTTGGTTTTGGCAGACAGTCAAAGACAGGCGGGGGAGTTGGCAAGTGAGGAAAAAAGGGGAGGGCTTCAGGTGTGCTCTGATAGGAGCTCGTTAGCATGAAAGAGCAGGAGGCAGGCTAGTACGAAGCAGGGTGCCCTACAGGATTGGTGTGGAGAGCATACCTGGCTTTCTCTGGTTGGTCCTGAGTTAGAAGGAGGGCCAAAATTTAGGGAAGCTGGCAATGATTGCCCAAGCCCTGACCATCTGGGGGCTGATTGCTATAGAGGTTGTGGTTCGGCTTCCTGGCCTGGTCGCTACAGCGGTTGTGGATCAGAGTTCAGTTTTCATATATGGTCTGGCCATTGTCCATTTGCATATTCGGTCTCTCCACGGAGACTAAATTTCAGAGTCCTAGTCAGTCTGGATTATGTTGGCATGGTTAAGCTGCTGTAAAAATCTATCCCACAGATAGATTTTTTATCATAGCAGTAATTATAATTGCAAAAAACACAAAACATAAAACAAGCCTGGAAACAGCCAGAATACTATTTTATAGAATTAAATTTAAGATGTGCCCACCTTGCACAAAACTTTTAAAGTCAGGATATTCTAATGACTCTGTTATAAATGTGATGCAAAATGACAACTTGATTAAAACAATCATACATACCGTGTGATTTTAGGTATAAACAGAGCTCAGTTGGAGAGTCTTCCTGACCCTTAATTTTTAGGTAAAATGTTCTCAAATTCCCATCACAGGGTTATGGGCAGTCCAACATCCCCCTGGGATTTCTGAAAACTTCCTGAAGATGCATACAATCATCCTATGCATACAGTCACCCTGGCTGTGAGCTCCTGCTTCCCCAGAATTATTTAAATTCTGAAATATTGGTTCATCATCCCTCACGCTGCCTCTGGCCTATGCCATATCAATCCAGTTGTAAAGTTCAGTTCTTTCCTTAATTTCAACAAAAACTCAGTTACCTGAGGTTTTTGCATATAGCACAGGTGTCCAATCTTTTGGCTTCCCTGGGCCACATTGGAAGAAGAATTGTCTTGGGCCACACATAAAATACACTAACACTAGAGATAGCTGATGAGCTAAAAAACAAATAAATAAGCAAACAAACAAAAAAGTCTACGCATAAATCTCATAATGTTGTAAGAGAGTTCACAAATTTGTGTTGGGCCGCATTCAAAGCCGTCCTGGGCCGCATGCAGTCCACAGGCCGCGGGTTAGACAAGCTTGGCATGGAGGGATTTGTATCCTGCTAGGCATACTAAAAAATTAATCTTGTTGTGTGGGCGTGGTGGCTCAAGCCTGCCATCCCAGCACTTTAGTAGCTGAAGTGGGTGGACCACAAGAAGCATTTGGGACCAGCCTGGGCAACAAAGCGAGATCCTTTCTCTACAAGAAATTTTTATACACACACACACACACATATGTGGCCCTATATAGATGTAAGCTATATGTACATTATATATTCTCTCAGTCTGTCTGTTCCTTGGCATCTTTCCCTGTTCCAGCTCCGGTCTCCCGCTGTGCTCTCAAGCCACTTTGTCTTCCTTTTCTTTCCTTTCTCTTCCTACTCAGCCCTCACCTTCTAGAGGAAACACACATCCTTCCTATAGGATAATAACTGCATAACATAACTCAACCAATGCATCTCTCTCCGGTTCCTGCTGCAAACTCTGCTCTCCCTCAACATATCCAAGGACTCTACTAAAGCTTTAAAATTACCAGTTGTATTTTAAGGGCTGCCAGGTTACATTTGCTCTGAGAAACAGGCCTTCTTCCTCCCAGGCCCTGTTGGGTGTGTAGGGGAGGGAGTGGGTGTGGGCAGGTGTTTTTTCCAGTAACACAAAGTTGTTTGAAGATTAAAGACAGGGTACATACAATTCCTAGCACAGGCCCTGGCACTGTGATCACACTTGTTGGTTTATCAAACAGTATCAAAGGGGGCCTCCTCCAGGTCTTCTGAGTTTCTAAGCCTTATCAGCATTTTGCATATCAGACGCCAGCTCTGCAGATACCTCTTCCCTTGCTGGCTTCTGTGCAATCTTTCCTCTAATCTGTTATTAAGGGGTAGAACTTTCTACCTCTGCTTTTTACCAAATAATCTTAATTAGTTTTGTTTTTCTAATGTTTATCCAAGAAATCCTTAATTTTGTAAATCTCGGTATTAATTTTTTTTCTTTTTTTTTTTTTTTGAAACGGAGTTTCACTCTTGTTACCCAGGNCTTGTTACCCAGGCTGGAGTGCAATGGCGCGATCTCGGCTCACCGCAACCTCCGCCTCCTGGGTTCAGGCAATTCTCCTGCCTCAGCCTCCTGAGTAGCTGGGATTACAGGCACGCACCATCATGCCCAGCTAATGTTTTGTATTTTTAGTAGAGACGGGGTTTCACCATGTTGACCAGGATGGTCTCGATCTCTTGACCCCATGATCCACCTCCCTCAGCCTCCCAAAGTGCTGGGATTACAGGCTTGAGCCACCGCGCCCGGCGGTATTAATTTTTTGTTGATCAAATCTGAAAAGGCCTAAGAAAATTAATGCTTTTAGATTTTACTGTCTAATTTTTTTCCCTTTTAAAAGTAATGAGGCCCTAGGCTGGAAACAAGCTGTCTTTAGCTGGGGCTAAAACGTGTCTGGTCTTGGGTAGAGGGCCAGTGGAGAAGCCTGTCAGGAGCCTTTTTTGCATGAATGACCTGGAAGCCACCAGGAAAGAACTCTTTCTATGAGAGTGAGAGGCTAGGTTCGGTGGCTCAGATCTATAATCCCAGCACTTTAGGAGGCTGATGTGGGAGAATCACTGAGGCCAGGAGTTTGAGGTCAGCCTGGACAGCATAGTGAGACCCTGTCTATACAAAGTAATGATTTTTTTAAAAATTAGCTTGGCATGGTGGAGCATGCCTATAGTCCCAGCTGAGGAGGCTGAGGTGGGAGGTCTCCAGAGATTTTCCTTTTTTAAAATGTCTTTATTTCTTTATAGACAGGGTCTTGCTATATTGCCCAGGTGGCTATTGACAGGCATGGTGATAGTATACTACAGTCTCAAACTCCTGGGCTAAGAAGACTTACTGGTGAGCACACCTGAGACACCGCTGAAGACCTACAGCAATGTCTGAGGGGAACAGGAGGAACAAGATCTCCAGAGATTTATTCTTTTTTAAAAATGTATTTATTTATTTATTTAGAGACAGGGTCTTGCTATATTCCCCATGTCAATAGCCAGGCATGATGATAGCGTACCACAGCCTTAAACTCCTGTGCTCAAGCCATCCTTCTGCCTCAGCCTCCTGAGTAGCTGGGACAACCAGTGTGTGCAACCAGGCCGAGCTCCAGGGATTTTTCTGATATAGGGCAGAGCCATAGCGAGCTGCAATGTACTGAGCCAGGAGTTCAAGGCTGCAGTGAGCTATGCTTATACCATTGCACTCTGCTCTGGGCAACAGAGCAAGACCCTGTCTCTAAAAAATAAATAAGTAAGAGAAACTGAAAGACACTAGATGATAATAATGGCCTTGGTTTCTGGAGGGGAAGGAGTGGTTTCAAGTAACTGCTGGGTGTATGCCTCTCCAATTGCTTCCCACCCAGCACCCAATGGTTGTGATGAAGTCCTAATCGCATAGGATAGATGGGGGCTTAGGTGATGGAGAGCTGACGCGGGCACTGTCACACAAAATTTCTTTGAGATATTGGGGACATCTGCAGCACTGTGGGCACAAGCAGAAGTCAGTAGGGTTCAGGGATACTCCTCAATTTGCAGAGCCACTTGGGACCTGTGGAATGGGAGCCGCCGAGGAACACTTCCTGCTTCAGTGGGTAGATGCTCATCTAGGAGGCTCACTGAGGTGGCCTAGGAGACAGGCACCTGCAATGGGGGATGGTGGCAACTTTGGTGAATACCTTAAGCTTTAGGGAGTGGCGGTTGCAGCAGCCTCGGTCCTGTTGACTCATTGTTGACCTCACTGAGTCATTGACTTTAAGCAGGAGGCACCACTATTTGCCCAGATATTAACACCCTACATGGCGGACACTGCAAAATGGTAGGCGAGAGCTCAGAGTCAGACAACCAAAAGAAAGCAGAGTAGAGGAGGAGGAGGTTGGTGGAGAATCCAAAAGAAACATGAGATTTGGTAGCTAAGAAGACCTACTGGTGAACATAGCTGAGACACCCCTAACGACTTACAGAAATGTCTGTGGGGAACCCTGAGGAATGACAAGATCTCCAGAGATTTTTCTTTTTTTTTTTTTTTTTTTTTTGACACGGCTTCTTTCTTTTTCCTCTTTTTTTTTTTTTTTTTTTGTTTTTTGCCTCCTGCAACCTCCGCCTCCTGGGTTCAAGCGAATCTTCTGCCTCAGTCTGCTAAGTAGCTGGAACTATAGGTGTGTGCTGCCACACGGGCTAATTTTTGTATTTTTAGTAGAGACGGGGTTTCACCATATTGTCCAGGCTGGTCTGAAACTCCTAACCTCATGATCAGCCCACCTCTGCCTCTCAAAGTGCTGAGATCACAAGTGTGAGCCACTGTGACTGGTGATTTTTCTTTTTAAAAATTTATTTATTTATTTATTTAGAGACAGGGTCTTGCTATATTATCCAGATGGCTATTGACAGGCATGATGATAGTGTACTATAGCCTCAAACTCCTGGGTTCAAGCCATCCTCCCACCTCAGCCTCCTGAGTAGCTGGGACTGCAGGTATGTGTGACTAGGCTGTGCTCCAGGGATTTTTCTGATACAGGGCAGAGCCGTAGCTAGCTTCCGTGTCTGAGTGCCTGGCATCAAGTATCAGATTTAATTCTCATAACAATCCAAGAGGTAGGTAATATTAGCCTCATTTTGCCAATAAGGAAAGAAGAGGAGGTCAGAGAGGATAAATAACAACAAGGGGTCATACAGTTTGTGAGGTTCAAACACAAGTCTATCGGATTCTAATGTCAATGATCTACGTGTTAGTCTGTTCTCACACTGCTATAAAGACATACCTGAAACGAGGCAATTTATAGACAGAAAAGGGTTAAGTAACTCACAGTTCTGCAGGCTATAAGGGAGGCATAGCTGGGAGGTCTCAGGAACCTAACAATGATGGTGGAAGGCGAAGGGGAAGCAAGCACATCTTACCACGTCAGAGCAGCAGGGGAGGGGGAGGGGGGAGGCGTACCATGCACTTTTAAATCATCAGAGCTCATGAGAACTCACCATCACGAGAAAAGCAACGGGGAAGTCTGCTCCATGATCTAATCATCTCCCACTAGGTCCCTCCTCCAACACTGGGAATTACAATGCGACAGGAGATTTGGGTGGGGACACAGAGCCAAACAGTATCACTCTACCACGACACCATCATGCCTCCAAAGAGGACCAGAATTTGGTCAATAAATTTACTCAACAAACATTTATGGCATGTCTACTATATTCCAGGCACTGTTCTAGATACTCACTATATAATAATGAACAACATAAACAAAATCCATATTCACATTAGGTTTAAAGACTGGACATTATTGAAATTGTAACCTCATGTTGTTTTCAGCCTAGTCTGACCTTGAACACACAGGTTGCAGAAGGAAACTTGAATAATTCTGAGGCTTGAGATAACTTGGATTTCCATTACTCAGCCCTGCTCAGGGCCAGCTGTCAATGTCTCCCCCACCAGTCATCTGAACAAAATCTTCTCCGTTACACTGATGTAGGAGAAAAACATAGTTCACTTCTGTTTTCCAAAGAATGAGAATAACTTGTGCTGGAGAGCAGTTGAGAACAGGGGAGCAAGAATGCCTCATCCAAGGACAGAGGACACAATGCTCTTGACAGTTGCTGATGCCTATGCAAGAATGTGTTACATTTAGAAACAGCATCTATATCCATATATATACCTATATAGTAGATATACCCATACAGTAGATATATATCCACATAGCTTACAATCGCGCTGTCATCCACAACCCTTTGAACAGATGGTGTTCAAGACAGGCCGGTGAAGAGCATGGTGAGTATATTTATACAACTGAGGCTATGGAAATATTGGCAGGGCGGACTAGTCAGAGTCAAGTATGACACCATTGCTAGAAGTTTTTTATACCCCGATGTAAGAGGTGCAGGGTACACGGAATCAAGATTTGACTTCCATTTTAACTAAGCCTATAACAAAGGAGGTAGAACATAGTTGTTAAGAACAGGAACTCTGTAGCTGGGCATGGTGGTGCATGCCTGTAATTCAAGCTACTCAGGAGGCTGAGTTAGGAGGATCACCTGAGCCTGGGGAGATTGAGGCTGCAGTGAGCTATGATTCACCACTGGACTCCAGCCTGGGCATGGTATGAACTCTTGAGAAAAACTTCTTGAGTGACTCTATGTTGTGCCACTTACTAGCTGAGGGACCTTGAATAAATGATTTAATTTCTTTTTGCTTCACTTTCCTATCTTTAAAATGGAGATGGCCAGGTGCAGTGGTTCACACCTGTAATCCCAACACTTTGGGAGGCTGAGGCAGGAGGGTCACTTATGCTCAGGAGTTCAAGACCAGCATGAGCAACATAGTGAGACCTCATCTCTACAAAACAAAAAAATTAGCCAGGTGTGGTGGAGCATGCCTGTAATTCCAGCTACCAAGAGGCTGAGGTGAGAAGATCACTTGAACCAAGGAATTCCAGGCTACAGTGAGCTGTGACCACACCACTGCATTACAGCCCGGGCTACAGAGCAAGACTCTGTCTCAAAAAAATTAAGTAAAATAAAATAAAATAGAGCTAATGATAATAAAAGCTGCCTCACAGGTGGATTTCAAAGATTAGCAAAACATAAGTGTTAGCTATTATTAACAAAGTAAGATTCTTTGGATAATCGGTCATGATTTATATTATATGTGTTCATGAAATCCTATTTCATTTTTCCTCTTTCAGGGCAGAAAGGACGATTATATATTGTGTTGTTCCTTGCACATATAGCTAGGTTTTAGCCAATTGATTATTGGTAGAAATGATAACCACCCTCAGTCTTGGCACTTAGAAACTTCCTATAGTTTTTTGTTTGTTTGTTTGTTTGTTTGTTTGCCCCTGCTGCAGCAATCCTGAAAGTCACATGAGAAGACAACATTCTAGGATGGTGGAAACTCCATCAGCCTGTGTCCCCGAGAGATTACATGGAGCAAATCTCCCCTCCACGCCATCCTTATCTACATTGGGCATGTAGCATAAACGAGAAATGAATCCTTTACTGTATCAAACCCCTGAGATAAGAGATTCATTGTTACCAAGGCATAACCTCTCCTATCCTGATGAATTCACAGAACCATCAGGATAGGAGATGTGGCAAATGCCTTTCCCCAGCACCGTGGGCCTTCACGTTCCAGAAAGACTTAGAGTCTTAAATGCCTAAAGTGCTAGGTTATCTACTCCAGTCCTAGAGTGTGGAGGTTTCTCCATTTAAGCCTCTTAGCTTCTTAAGAGCCATGGATTCTTTTATACTGCCATTATACTCCATCCTGGGCCACAGGAGTGAAACTGCATCCCTTTTCTAGAATCTTAGTGCCTTATAGTTAACATTGGCACTTAGTAATATAAGACCTTGTTTTCAGGACCTTATCTTCATCACTCTGGTGAGATTAAGGACAGGGACCTTCTTTTATATCGCTACAGGGCCTAATGCAGCATTAGGCCTTAAATAGATGGCCTATAGATATTTATTGAATAAATATTCTAGTCAATGTATTAAAGCCCAGGTTTGCCACATTCTTGACCCCTTCTTCCCAGAACAGGTCTGTGAGTAAAGAAAGGTGACTGGAAACATTCCTCATCACCTTCTGGTCTGAATGAATTAGGGCATCTTTGTCCATGCTCACCAGAAAGGTGGATATGGCTGGGTTTGGTGGCTCACACCTGTAATCCTAGCACTTTGAGAGGCTGAGGTGGGAGGGCTGCTTGAGCCCAAGAGTTCAAGACCAACCTGGCAACATAGCGAGACCCCTATCTCTACAAAAAATAAAAAAGTTAGCTGGGCGTGGTGGCATACACCTATGGTCTCAGCTACTTGGGAGGCTGAGGTGGGAGGATCACTGAAGCCCTGGAGGTTGAGACCACAATGACCTATGATCGTGCCACTACACCCTGGCTGAGTGACAGAGTAAGACCCTGTTTCAAAAAAAAGAAAGAAAGGAGGATATATGTGTTGTGGGTTAGGGAGCTGGGAAGGGGTGAGAGTCAGGGAGTTGACACAATATTTATTTCTATTCCCTTATATATTGCTGAGTAAATATGGCTAAGTTCTTATAAGCTGCAGCAGGTAAGCCATAAAGTTCTCTAAGGACAAGGACCATGTTTTCTATTGATCAAATATTAATAGTTTTTGGTTTGTTTGTTTTTTGAGACAGAGTCTTGCTCTGTCGCCCAGGCTGGAGTGCAATGGCACAATCTCAGCTCACTGCAACCTCTGCCTCCCGGGTTCAAGTGATTCTCCTGTCTCAGTCTCCTGAGTAGTGGGACTACAAGTGCACACCACCACGCCCAGCTAATTTTTGTATTTTTAGTAGACACAGGGTTTCACCATGTTGGCCAGGATGGTCTTGATCTCTTGACCTTGTGATCTGCCCACCTCGGCCTCCCAATGTACTGGAATTACAGGCATGAGCCACCACTCTGCACCACGATGATTATTTTATTTCAAACAAAACTCAGTGACAGGACCTTATATTTGCAGCATTATTTGACATATACAAGATATTTTCTAATTTTTGTCTTATTGGTTCTTTATCAAGGCTCCACATACCTGGTTCAGGACTCGCTGTACTGCCAAGTTAAAAAGAAGTTGGAGATGATCCTTTGAGTTCTTTTGTGTTTCTCTCTCTCTCTCTCTTTTAAGACGGAGTCTTGCTCTGTTGCCAGGCTGGAGTGCAATGGCGTGGTCTTGGCTCACTGCAACCTCCACCTCCCAGGTTCAAGCAATTCTCCTGCCTCAGCCTCCTGAGTAGCTGAGATTACAGGCACCTGCCAGCATGCCTGGCTAATTTTTGTATTTTCAGTAGAGATGGGGTTTCACCATGATGGCCAGGCTGATTTCAAACTCCTGGGTTCAGGTGATCCACCCACCTCAGCCTCCCAAAGTGCTGAGATTCCAGGTGAGAGCCACTACACCTGACCTGGACTTTTAGTTTTTAAGCCAGTAAAGTCCCAGAAAAAAAAAAAAAAAAAAAAAGTTGGTTGTGAACTTCTAGGGCTCCATCCCCAGGTCTCACCTCTCTCTCTTTCCATGATCTCCCCAGAGATTCACTGACTCCACAGCTTCCACCAACCTTTGACACATAATTCTCCAATAGACCCTCACCTCTGGCCGCTCCTGAGCACCAGGCCAGCATTTCAACGACCAGGCTGTACGGTCATTTACACAGCTAACCTTAAATTCCATGGGCTCTAAATGACTCATCCTCTCACCCCTCCATCCCACCAACCCTCCTCCCAGTCACCTTCCCAGTATTTCCTCATTTGTCAATGCCATATCATTGTTTCAGTTGTTCAAGATTTTTGATATTAACTCATATGCATTGAGTACCTCGTCTGTGCCCAGGTTCCATCCAAGGTGCTGGGGACTCAGCAGTGAACAAAAGTCATGGAGCCCTCATGGAACTTACATTTTAGTCAAGAGAGACAGAAATGTATGTGTGTGTGTGTGTGTGTGTGTGTGTGTGTGTGTGTGTGTGTAGAGAGAGAGAGAGAGTTAAGCACTATGGACAAAATTATTTTTGAAAATTTTTTATGGCCAGGCATGGTGGCTCATGCCTGTAATCCCAGCACTTTGCAAGGCCAAAGCAAGTGGATCATTTGAAGTCAGGCATTTGAGACCAGCCTGGCCAACATGGTGAAAACCTGTCTCTATTAAAAATACATTAAGTTAGCTGGGTGTGGTGGCACACCTGTAATCCCAGCTACTTGGGAGGCTGAGGCAGGAGAATCGCTTGAACCTGGAAGTTGGAGGTTGCAGTGAGCTGAGATCATGCGACTATACTCCAGCCTGGGCAAAAAAGGGAGATGCCACTCAAAAAAAGAAAAAATTAATTATTTCCTTGAAGTTTCTTTTTTGAGACAGATTCTCGCTCTGTCACCCAGGCTGGAATGCATGGTGTGATCTCAGTTCACTGCAGTCTCTGCCTCTAGGGCTCAGGCTGGATTTGAACTCCTACGTTCAAGTGACCTACCCACCTTGAGCTCTTAAGAAGTGCTAAGATTAATTTTTGCCTGGCTTGGGGAAAAATTAATAATCAAATATAAGGAATGCTCAGAATGGGGGATGCAATAATAGATGGGGACTAAAGGGAATCCTTTTGATGTGATGCAGAGGTCTGAAGAAGTGAAGACATGAGCCAGGGACCTCTGGAGTAAGAGTGTCCCAAGCCAAGGGCACAGTAAATGTAAAGACTGAGGTAGCTGGGCAGACCAGAGAAGGGAAAGAACGATAAGAAATAAATAAGGGGGGCTGGGTGCGTGGCTCATGCCTGTAATCCCAGCACTGTGGGAGGCCGAAGTGGGAGGATCAGGAGATCAAGACCATCCTGGCTAACATGGTGAAACCCCGTCTCTACTAAAAATATAAAAAGATTAGCTAGGCATGATAGCATGCACCTGTAGTCCCAGCTACTCGGGAGGCTGAGGCAGGAGAATTGCTTGAACCCAGGAGGCGGAGATTGCAGTGAGCCGAGATCT
>NW_016107398.1:6540304-6557910 GCF_001604975.1 Cebus imitator | reverse complement strand
AAGAAAAAGAAAGAAATCAGGGATCAAGTCAGTTTCTGTAGGGCCTTGTAGATAAAAGCATTTTATTTTCACTCATTTACCCTTGGTCTCTTTCCCATTTCTGCAGCTACCACCTTGAGACAATCCTTCCTACTTCTCATTTGAAGTATTCTGTTGGCTTCCTGGGGGCTATTTTTGCCCCTTGTCTCTCCCTACTCTAATCCTGCTCATGGTTGCTATAATCTTCTTGGAGCACAGTTCTGATCATCATCATCATAAGATCATTAGCATACATTTATGTATCTCTGAATAAAAATATACTTTGAAAGGAGGGGGACGGACACAGGAGATATGTTCCCACAACTTCCCAGCATGTCCTTGTCAGAAATAGAACTGTCAAAAGTACGTTGTCAAACATGCCAGAGTTCTGTTTCTATGCCATCATGTAAAAACTGCAAACTTTTCATCAAAATAAATAAAGATGAATTAGCCACAGTTCCTTTAATTGCCACTAACAGAAACTTAGTTCAAGTATCTTTCAAAAGATAATATACGTTAGCTCACATAGATGAATATTTGACATCTTCAGGAATGGCTAGATCCAGGTGCTCAGCCAGGGCAACAAGAAATCCATTCTCTCTCAGATTTGCTTTTTCTCTCTGTTGTCCTTGTTCTCCAGAAGACTCTACTCATGTAGTGGTAAAGAGGGCCACCATTGTCTTCAGCTTTGCAACCCCAGTGGAGAAAGAGTGCCTCTTTCAACAGAAGTCCCAATGCTGACTCTCATTGGCTTGCCCTGGACAAAGGGATTACTCCTCAACCACTCATTATGTCCACAGTTAGCCAGTCCTGGGTCATACAGCCAACTCTGGAGTCAGGGACTGAGGTCAACCTCACTTGAGCTACATGGATAGAGAGTGGAAGATGGGTGGTTCCCAAAGGAACATTTAGTATTCAGGGTGGAGGAGGGATGGTCACCACGTCCAGCTAATTTTTTGTATTTTTGGTCGAGAGAGAATTTCACCATGTTGCCCAGGCTGGTCTCAAACTCCTGGGCTCAGGTGAGCCACCCACCTCAGACTCCCAAAGTGCTGGGATTACAGGCATAAGCCGCCGTGCCCAGCCGCAGCTGTCCCCCCAAATATTTCAAGTAGGCATCTACTGAGACTTAATACCTACACGACAACCTTTTGAAATAAGTAGGCTTATTTCCATTTTGTGTATGGGGAAGGTGAGGCACAGACATGTTGACCACCTTGCCCACTATTTTTTTCACACAATCAAAATATAAAGACTCTGGAATTTGAACCCTGCGCTCTCTGACTGCTGAGTCCCCTTAGAAACCTGCACGTTATTCCATTTCTATGAAGGGGAGGGAAAGAGCTCCTCATATAAGTCACCACACCTCTCAAATCACTTGAAACTCACCAGCGGCCATGACTGTCCCCTCAAGGTAAGTAGGTAGACAGATTTCCCCTCATTCTACTTCTTTACTGGGCAGACAAATGGAGCAGAACCAGAACTAGTGACTTGGTGAGGGAACACTCAGAAAGGTAGAGGAAGTGGTGGTGCTAAAGCATCCTGCTGCCTCTCATCTCAAAGATGCTTCCACCAAACGAATACCACCCACCTTCGAAAACAGTCATTGTGGTTGGAACAATATTTGTATAAAAATAACCGACTGATCTTAATCTTGCTCCCTTTCCTTGTAGGGAAAATGTCTGTGGCTCTGGTCTAGTCAGTGCAAGAGGGGCTTCCTGCCTGGTGTCCAGCACTGAGGGGAGTCACAGCTGTGGTCAGCCTCCCTCTGCGGCCCCTAAAGCAAGCAGAGAGCACCTTGGACCTCGTGTTGGGTACCTGAGCAGGCAGCCATGCTCCCAGGCCCGCAGAAGATGGGTTCATGGCTCTGCTCAGAGACCTTTTGAAAGCCCCATTTGCCTCCAGCTCAGAGGACCCTGCGCCCCCCTACAGTCTGGCCCCTGATGGGTTCGAACCACAACTCATAACCCACGTGCTGAGGGAATTCTGATGAAAGCTCTGAAGGCTCCGGGTCTTGGGGAAGACCAGATGGGCCTGAAAGTCAGTCTCAGCAGAGACGCCCAGGGGTGCATGGGCCTTAGGGAGGCCTGGCTGTCGCAAGCAGGGGCTGGAGTGAAGCAGCTGGTGGAGAAAAGGGATGCAGGTGTGAGCCTGGTGAAAGGGTGGACTGGCAGTGCTCTGCAGAGAGCACCTGCAAACAGTGAGGAGGAGGCTGATGGGCTGCGCCCTCACAGGAATGGGCAAGGCATGGCCCTAATGAATCTGGCTCCAAGCACAACCCATCCAGCTAAAGCCTGGGGACTGGGAAAGGAGGAGGCCCAGGGGGCAGAGCTGGGATGACACCTCAGGAGTTAGGGTTACCAAGCAACTGAAGAAGACGCAGGAGCAGCTCCTAGCTGAGCATGCCCCCGGGGGCAGCACCGAGGATGCCTGGGGGGTAGTGCTGAGTCAGTGATAGGGGAGAGGGTTGGGGAGGGAGGGCTCACTTTGCCCAGTCAGATTGGGAACCTAGATCCTTGGATTTTAATGATCACGTGGGAGACATAAGACAAGATCTTGGACAGAGGAGGTAAATATCTGGTTGTATTTTATCCAGTATATTCTCACCTTAGAGTGAGATCATATTTAAGAAGATTAAGTCCCCTGTATCGATGGAACTTAATAAAGAGTTCAAACAGACTCTTTCAAAATTTTTAAATGTATGTTAAACTTTCCATCATGGAACATTTTACCCACTGCCTCCCATCACCTGGATTATCTGGAAGCAAAACCCAGTCATGGAACCATTTCACCCATAAATAGTCCAGTCAGTATCTCTAAATTTAAGAGCTGTTATTCTCAGCCCAGGGCAATTTTGCCCCCTAGGGGAGATTTGGCAATATCTAGAGACCTTTTTTGTTTGTACAAGGTTGGGGGTGGGGTGTGCGCCCTATCGGAAGGAAGCCAGGGTGAAACAGGGCTGCTACGAAACATTCTACAAGGCACAGGCCAGCACCTCACGACAAAGAACTATACGGCTCAAAATGACAATTGTGACAAGGTTGAAAACCATGTTTTAGAGTCTAAAAGATAAGAACACACTAAATAAATCACTACAATATTGTTAGCATTCATAAAAAACTAACAATAATTCCTTAATATCATCAATTATCTGATAATATTAAAATTTCCCCAATTGTTCTGTAAATTTTAAAAATTGGGGGTTTAAATCAAGATCCAAATAAGGCTTACACATTGCAATTTGATGATATATTTCTTTTTCTTTTTTTCCTGCATCCAGTCATCCATTATGGTTGATAGATTTCTTAGATCTCCTTGAATATTCAGGTTCTCATCCCTCTTTTTTCCTTGGAATTCATTATAAAACAGATTTATTTTTAATTGCAAAAGAGTACACAAGTACATTCCTGATATCAAAATTGAAACGCACAGGGGAAGCAAACATTTCCTATCTATAACGGTCCAGGCCAGGTGTGGTGGCTCACACCTCTAATCCCAGCATATTGGGAGGCTGAGGTGGAAAGATCACAAGGTCAGGAGATGGAGACCATCCTGGTTATTGGTAAAACCTCATCTCTACTAAAAATACAAAATTTAGCTGGGAATGGTGGCATGTGCCTATAGTCCCAGCTCCTCAGGAGCCTGAGGCAGGAGAATTGCTTGAACCTGGAAGGCAGAGGTTGCAGTGAGCCGAGATCGTGCCACTGCACTGCAGCCTGGGCGACAGAGCGAGACTCTGTCTCAAAAAACAAATAAACAAACAAACAAAACAGTTCAATCCCAGTCCTTTCCCCAAAGAACTAATTTATCAAAATTGTGTTTGTATTGGTTAAGATTATATTCAACTGACTGGGCACAGTGGCTCACACCTGTTACCCCAGCACTTTGGGAGGCCGAGACAGGCAGATCAGCTGAGGTTAGGAATTTGAGACCAGCCTGACCAATATGGTGAAACCCTGTCTCTACTAAAAATACAAAAATTAGCTGGGCGTGGTAGTGTCCTCCTCTAGTCCCAGTTACTCAGGAGTCTGAGACAAGAGGATTGCTTGAACCTGGGAGGGCGAGGTTGCAGAGAGCTGAGGATCGTGCCACTGCACTCCAGCCTGGGTGACAAAGCAAGACTCCATCTCAGAAAAAAAATATATATATATTCAACTACAAGTTTCAACAAATAACAACAAAAGCTTTAATATTATTTATTTTTCAGAAAGATAAGCCAAGAGATAGGCAGCCCAGGGCTAGCATGGCATCTCCATGAAGTTTTTAGGGTACCAAGTTCCTTCTAGCTCCCTGCCCTACCGTCTGTGAATGTGGTCCTCATCCTCATGGTCCACAATGGCTAATGGAGAACCATCCCTCTTAGCTATATTCTAGGTAGCAAGATGGAAAAGTGGAAGGACATAGCTCTCTTTATTAGTTTGCTAGGGCTGCTGTGACAAAGGACCACAAATTGAGTCACTTACACAGCAGAAATATACTTATTGTCTCACAATTCTCATGGTTCTGCTTGCCAGAAGTCCAACATCAATGTATTAGGCAGGATTGGTTCCTTCTGAGAACTGTAAGGAAAAATCTGTTCCATGCCCCTTCCCTAGCTGCTCGCGATTGGCTGCACAGCTTTGAGTTTTCTTACCTTGTAAAGCATCACCTCAATCTCTGCCTTGGTCATCACATGGCGTTCTCCCTGTGTGTGTGTTTCTGTGTCCAATTTTCCCCTTTATATAACGACACATTTATATTGGATAGGACCCATCCTCATGACCTCAGTTTAACTAATTACATCTGCAAGCACCCTATTCCAAATAAGGTCACATGCTAAGGTACGAGGGATTAGGACTTCTATATCTAAATTTCAGGGAGAGACAATTTAACCCATTACACTCTCCCATAAAGAGACTTTGTAGAAGTCTCTTACACTTCTTTGTTTATATTTCTTTTGCCAAAACTTAATCTCGGCCACACCTCACTGCAAGGGATGCTGGGGAAGGGAGGCTTTCGCTGAGCACATGACCATCTCCCAAAAAGTCAGTTGTTACCAAAAAGGAAGGAAAAATGGACAGGGAAACTACAGCAATCTGCCATGGAATGTATCCTACCAGACATTTTTATGTATGCTGCATGTAACCAAATGACCACAAACTGGTTGGCCTAAAACACCAGAAATTGATTCTCTCGCAGTTTTGGAGCCAGAACTCAAGAATCAAGGTATGGGCGGGGCCCCACTTTTTCCAAAGTCTCTACTGGACAATCCACCCTGGCCTCTCCAGCTTCCGGGAATTTTTTTGTTCCTTGGCTTGTGGCTGCATCACTTCAGCCTGTGCCTTCATCTTCACATGGACTTCCCCTCCGTGCCTTCTCCTCTTCTCTCTGTTTTTGGGATGGGGTCTCGCTCTGTTGCCCAGGCTGGAGTGCAGTGGCATGAACACTGCAGCTTCGATCTCCGGGGCTCAAGCAATTCTCCCACCTCAGCTTTCTGAGTAGTTGGGACCACAGGTGCATGGCACTGTGCCTGGCTAATTTTTTGTAGAGATGGGATCTCACCATGTTGCCTGGTCTGGTCTCAAGCGATCCTCCCACCTTGGCCTTACAAAGTGCTGAGATTACATGTGTGAGCCACTGCACCCGACCCTCTTCTGTTTCTTATAAAGACCTTGTCTTTGGATTTAAGGTCCCCCCACCCCAGGCAATTCAGGATCATCTCATTTCAAGATCCTTTATTTTTATATCTACAAAGACCATTTTCGCTTCATTTTTCTCACACCCAATCACATACTGGACCCATCCATGAGTTCCAGGATGCAACCATGTCCTTCATAGTGAGGGGACACCATTCAATGCCCTCCA
This sequence comes from Cebus imitator, assembly GCF_001604975.1. Classification (NCBI taxonomy): domain Eukaryota; kingdom Metazoa; phylum Chordata; class Mammalia; order Primates; family Cebidae; genus Cebus; species Cebus imitator. The sequence continues at coordinate 6,552,048 of NW_016107398.1, read as the reverse complement.
CCCTCCCTGGAGCGCCAGATATTTCCAGAAATAGCAAAATATGGCTCTCCACATTGTCCTTGTTCATTTTAATTAGCAATGGCAGATGAAGAGGACTGTGGTAAAACTTTAATGAAATGCTACATACTCTGGGAAGCATAAGCAGATCTAGTTGCCTAGGGCCTGTTTAAAGTTAGAGCAACTTGGGAGGTTCTGCCAAGTGTTGGCATGTGGGTGCCAAGCTGTTTTTGGTAGAATGGTAAGCTATGCTAGCATGTTTTTCGATGTTTACCATGCATTTTAGAGAGATTTCCTGCTAAATGAATTTTCAATTCAGAGCCAGCTCAGGAGGGGTACAGAAAGAAGGAAGGGTAAGAGAAACATTTCCAATGTATCAAAGCTATGAATTGCAGGGCCTCACTTCTTACTTAAAGAGCAAAATGTTGGCTAGGGGTAGTGGTGGAAAGTTCCCGATGCCAGATTTTGGAGGTGGGAGGAAGAAATAGTATCAGCCCTGTACCTGCCACCCTGTTCTTCAACTAGTTCAATTTCAGTTTCAGTATTTACTGAGAACATACTGGGCACTAGGAAGGACTTATTTTCCTCAAGCCTCACAAGCAGCTAAGTGTTAATTACTTTGATCACTTTCCAGATGAGATGCTGTGATTCTAAAAGGTTAAGGCACTTGCATCCGAGATCATGTAGCTGTAAGTGGCTAAAGCAGGAGTTTTGAATGTTTTGTGACTGCTAACTTGGTGCTTTGTCTACCACAGCATGAGAGATGAATATTCCTTTCTGCTTGCTGGTGCCCATCCTGGTGATGGGGTAGAGAGAGGAGCAGGCTCATCTCCTACCCACCAAGGCTTGCTCCTCCCTCCCACTGGAAAGCAGAACAGGCTGCAGCAGGAGGCATGCAATTGGTGTTTCTGCTGGTCTCCAATCCTAGTGGAAGAAACTGCCTAATTAAAGTCTGCAGCATGCCCAGAAGCTTCCGGGGTTGTTTTCCATGCATTCCCAGAGCCTGATGATACATATTCTTCATGTTTATGTGGCGTGATGCACTGTGCTCCATGAGCATGAAGTATGAGTGAGCCAATTTCACCATCTACGCAGCTACAGAGCAAACAGAAGGCATCCCTGTTCTAATTTATGAGGGACCAGCATGCACAATCAATAGATGCCCCACAGGTTATTAAAGAGGAGAAAGATGGCTCAGGCAGCCCTGCTTACTAACAGAGAAATGGGCTTCTGGCAGCTTCTGGCCTGCAAGGGATTTACATTTCCTTTTCAGGCCAGAAACAGTGGTGTTCCCTTTTCATCTCAGCCCCAAGCCTGAGAACAGGGGGCTGGTGGAGGCTCAGGCACAATCTGAAAGTGCCCTTCCCTGTACTGTAATCTCAGAATGGGGATGTGGTAGGGGTCAGCCCAAAGATTTATAAAGTCCCTTTGTGTTTGGAGGCCCAGGAGAACAATAGCTTTCCAGGATGGGTGTTGAGGTGTAGGAGGTGGGAGTGGGTGACTGGGTGTGAAAACAAAGCAAAAAGGAATAGGCAACTCCTACCAGGCTGGCTGGAAGGGAAGTGGTCTTTGGTCGGCCCGCCAGTCTTTGCAGAAGTCCTTTTATTCGCTGCTTTTGCCTTCTCTTTGTTTTGGGTCCTTTGATTTCAGGAAGCTACGGTTCTTTTGCAGTTTACTTTTTAATAGTTCTAGAGGAAGAGGGTAGACTGGATTTTAAAATAAAACAGTAACAGCATTGGGTTATTTAAGTAGAAGGGAAAGAAGTACTTCCCTTCAGGCCACATTCTGGAGGGCAAGATGTGGTCATACAGCAGTTCTCAAAGTTTTTTGTCTCAGGACCCCTTTATACACTCTTAAAATGTATGTAGGTTAGTGGCAGAAATTTTAAAATATTTGTCAGTTTTAAAATCGCGATAATAAACCCATTACATGTTAATATAAATAACTTTTTTTTTTTTTTGAGTCAGTCTCACTCTGTCACTCAGGCTAGAGTACAGTGATGTGATCTTGGCTCACTGCAAACTCCGCCTCCTGGGTTCAAAACAATTCTCCTTCCTCAGCCTCCTGGGTAGCTGGGATTACAGGCACCCGCCGCTGCGCCTGGCTAATTTTTGTATTTTTTTAGTAGACACCGGGTTTCACCATCTTGGCCAGGCTGGTCTCGAACTGCTGACCTCTTGATCCACCTGCCTCGGCCTCCCAAAGTGCTGGGATTATAAGCAGGAACCATCGTGCCCAGCCTAAATAACATCTATTTTTATTTTATTTTTAGCAAGGTGAACTAAATTTTTTTAAAAAAACAGGTAAACTGATTTCTCTTTAAAAAAATAAAATCGGGCCGGGTGCAGTGGCTCACACCTGTAATCCCAGCACTTTGGGAGGCTGAGGTGGGTGGATCACCCTAGGTGAGGGGTTCGAGACCAGCCTGACCAACACAGAGAAACCCCCTCTCTACTAAAAATACAAAAATTAGCCTGGTGTGGTGGCACATGCCTGTAATCCCAGCTACTTGGGAGGCTGAGGCAGGAGAATCACTTGAACCCAGGAGGCAGAGGTTGCAGTTAGCTGAGATTATGCCATTACACTCCAGCCTGGACAACAAGAGCGAAACTCCATCTCAATATAAATAAATAAAAATAAAATAAAATCTCTGGTCTGTTAAGGTCACTTCAGCTGCTTTTTAAAGTGGCTTTTTTCTGGAATGATGGAAGTTGTTGCCAGGGGGCCTGGGCGTGGGGGGTCCTGTGCCCCTAAATGGTGGACTTGGAGAAGGAGACCTGCAGGTGGTGATTCTCCCCGAGGTTGTGGTTGCACAGGTTGATAAGGGCCTGGACTGCCTCCTCCACAGAGCCCAACTGGATCAGCACCATCTTGCAGTCCCTCTAGGAGAATCTGAATCCTTTGATGCCACCCCCATTGCTGGAGACGAGGACCCTCAGATCTTACTCGGCTACTGAGGGCGGGATGTTGGAGGGGTGCAGGGTGGCCAAGGGTGGGAGTATGTTCTGGAAGTTCTTGGAGCCTGGCCTCTTGAAGCGGTGCAGGGGTGAGTGGCCAATGTCCTTGGTCAGGCCCTGGTCCTCCAGGCCCTCGTGGGGCAGCTGCAGTTCCAGTGCTTTGAGAGTGTGCTGGGGATGGGCTTCCCATGCAGCTTGTGCTGGTTCAGGTGGCTCATGGCCAGCTGGGCCTGGCTGCCGTCCACCATCTGCACCAGGGCGTTCTCCTTCTTATTGAACAGGATCTGGCCAGGCGCGGTGGTTCGCGCCTGTAATCCCAGCACTTTGGGAGGCCAAGGCGGGCAGATCACGAGGTCAAGAGATTGAGACCATCCTGGTCAACATGGGCAACATGGCAAAACCCCGTCTCAATTTAAAAATAAATAAATAGGGGGGAAAAAAAACAGAATCTTCACGTGCTGCACATTGCCGTAGACTCCGAAAAGAATAATGACTCTCTCTGAGTTGAGGTTGCTGACCAGCAAGGCAGAATGTCCTGCCCCCACCTCGCCCGAGATGGCAATCCTGCCTGCTGCTGCAGCTGCTGCCGCAGAGGGGATGGCCAGGGGTCCAGGAGCCGCCGATGAGGGGGTGGCCAGGGAGGCCAGGGTTCTGTGGATGTTGGGAAGGGAAAGGCCGAAGGCCGCCACCATGGTCTGACAGCAAGGGCTGGCTATCCCGGAGGGCAGGTCTGGGTGTGTAGTCGCGGTCTGTTTGTGTGTTCATTGTCGTACTTGAGTTGAGGCTGCTGAGCTTGGAGAAGTGGCTGCGCAGCATGCAGCAGGCGTGGGAGATGTTCTGCCCATCCAGCCTCAGCTTGGTGTGCTGGGTGCTCACGGGGTCCACGTACTGCAGCAGGGCCTGGAATGGGTTGTTCTTGGAGAAGGTGATGTTTTTCAACACTGTGCCGAACTTGGAGAAAATCTGGTGCAGCACATCCAGGGTCATGGGGTGAAAAGTGTTCTCCACGATGATCCTGAGCACGGGGCAAGGTCATTGCCATCCCTGTGTCCACGGCCGCTGTCGAGGCAGCCAAGCCAGGTTCCCCGACCGGACCGAGTTGGCGGCCCATGCCTGGTTGGGAGAGCTGTCAGTCTTCAGCTCCCTGTGGTTGGAGAACTGGATGTAGATGGACCGGCCGCGCAGCACAGGCATCACCCAGGTGTAGTAGTTCACCGTGGTGTTGGCAGCCTCCTTCCTCCATGTTCATCTCCATGAAGGCCTGGTTTTTCCCCTTCAGCATCAGGAGACTGGGGACCTTCCCAAAGGGCAGCCCCAGGGAGATGACCTCCCCTTCGGTGACGTCGATGGGGAGCTTCCAGCTTCCAGATGTGGATTACTCAGGAGGGGCTGGTGTTTCTGCTGTCACTTTTGAACTTCTTTTGTTGTTGTTGTTTTTTTAACCATACACTCTTTTTATTGTTAAGTCATAAAGAGGTATCAAAATTAAAAGCAAAAATTACAGGGTAAGACTTAACAAAACTATTAGGAGCGTCAAAGGAAGTGAAATGGGACTAGGCACAGGGAAACATGAATTAATGGACATGGGAAGGACAAGGATGGGGAGAACAGTGAGCATGTGCTGAAGATACTAGGGGAGAGGATCTGGTGTCTAAGTTCAAAAATTTGATCTTAGACAAGCGCCTAGGTAAAGAAATAATGGGATAAGATTTCTAAACCCTACTATGCGCTTTGAGAGTTATCCTCTTTCCTCAGCCTCTTTTTCATCATCGTTGATCAACTCCAGCTGGTCATTCCCCATCTTCATTATCATCATCATCATCCAGTAGGTCCCCTCCTCAACAGAGTCATCTGCACCCCTGTCAGACTCTGTCTTCACATGAGTCTCATCTTTCTTCACAGAGCTGCTGCTCTGCTCCTTTTCTGACTTATCAATCTTCACCTCTACTGCTTGTTTGCTCTGTTCCTTTTCAGTTTTTTCCAGGAGAGAATCCACTTTGTGTTTTATCTGGGTCAACTCCTTCTTAATGGCCTGAAGGTCATCTCCTTTCAACTTTCCAGACTTGGAAGATCCCCGCTGTCCACTCTTAGAATTGAAGCCACTCTTGCCCCTTCCTGAGGTGTTTCCTGATACACGCTGATGTTTCAAGGGCACTACAGCCCAAGCAATAAGAGAAGGAGGAGGTACACGTGCTGTAACTGTACATCCTATCATAATAATCCCTTTGAAAGTCATAGTCCAAGACAAAAGAGGAGCTGTATGTCTCCACTGCAGATGGGTTCACACCTGCTTTTCCTCAGTTCACTTTTGGCTCTGCAGCCAGGTTAGTATCTAAAACCTGGCCAGCAATCATTCTGCCATCCTCTCCTGCTACAGCAGCCCGGGCATTTCTCTCATTAACATACTGAACGAAGGCAAAGCCCTTATGAACAGAGCAGCCCACAATTTTGCCACACTTGGAAAAGATTGCCACCACATCAGATTTCTTGACCACAGGAGTGCTGAGATTCCCAATGAACACACAGGAGTTCATGGAGTGAGGATCTGTCTTGTTGGTTACGTTGCTGGCCGTTGTGTTTGATGATAAGGTTTCTCACAAAGCCAAAAATGTAGCTGAAGATCAAAAAGATCTCACTCAAGCAAAGTTCCACTAACTTAGATATTTCAAGGGTTTTGTGACCAGGAGCGGGGAGGGAGAAGAGACTCAGTTCTGAGTCTCCTACTTCTGGGTTCTATGTGGAGAAGCCAACTGCTGCCCAAGGTCGGCAACGCAGCCACAACTTGTCTTCTTCCCACTTTTGAACTTCTTGCTGTCATTTCCATTTGCTGGAGAGGCCGAGTTGCTGCTCATGATAAATGGTCCATTAGTGACACAAGTAGAAAAAAGCTTGTCAGATCCCAGCTTTGTACCAACTTCTATATCTGGGCCAATGCACACAGAGCATGGCACACGGAGCACACCGGCACCGTGGTAGAGCACCAGAATATTTTAGTTTTTTGAGATGGAGTCTTCCTCTGTCACTCAGGCTGGAGTGCAGTGCTGCTGTCTCAGCTCACTGCAACCTCTGCCTCCTGGTTCAAGTGATTCTCCTGCCTTAGCCTCCTGAGTAGCTGGGATTACAGGTATGAGCCACTGCCTGGCCCATATTTCTATTTTTAAAAAATCATATCTCCCAAATAAAATTTTCAGCAAGAAAAATGGCATTGTTTTACATTGTGAAATATTTTGAAATTTTTAAAATGTGTACATTAACAGAAGATAAATGGATTCTCAAATATTTACTTTTGCATTCAGTGCATTGCAATATGTTGTACTGGTCAAAGTGTGTGAAGAAAATCCAGCTTCACACAGATACGTAGCTGGAAAAGGGAAGAGTACTTAGTAGTCCTCTTAGATAATTGTGGATATTCTATTTTGATGGTGTCTTAAAGGATAGTTGCAATGTGAAATACGAAATTTTGTCAATGAACTTTTCGTATTGTTGCCTTAAAATCAATTGGTTTGTTTTGCACTTAGAATGGATCTTTTACCCATGCATGATTTTGTAATACATGCATTCATTGGTCATTGGAAAACATTTGTCTTTGAATTATGCAGGTATTTTAAATGTTGACATATTTTATTTTTATCAGGGAAAAATCACACTTGTTAATATCACCAACAAATCTCTTTAAAAATCCTTGTGTATTGAGAAGCTGTCAAGCTCCACAGTGGTAAACAAAAGTTTTTCCAAATTCTAATTTTTGCTTGAAAGCTCAAATTTTATCATCAGCAACAAATACTATCAGTTGTTTTCCCTGAAGTGACAGGCTCCCTTTGTTCATTTTTAAGAAAATGTCTGCCAAACACTAGTCTGAAATAGCATTCTTTGTCATTTGTTCTTTCAACCAAAAAAAAAAAAAGATACTCCATGAAAAAAGTGGCTTGTTCAACTTACAACTCAAATAATCGCCTAAGTGTTTTTCCTAGAGATAACTATCATAGTTGGAACACAGCAGAAGTACTTTATGCATACTTCTCATTTTTTACACAGTGTCTCAGTCTGTTGTGTGTTTTCATAACAGAATATCACAGATTGAATAATTTATAAAGAAAAGAAACGTATTTTTGACAGCTCTGGAGGCTGAGAAGTTAAGGGGCCCGCATCTGGGGAGGGCCTTCTTGTTACGTCATCCCATGGCAGAAGGCAGAAGGGTGAGAGAGCTGCATGGGCAAGAGAAGAAAGGAGGCCGAGTTCCTCCCTTTCATCAGGAACACACTCCTGCGATAAATAACCCACTCCTGCGATAATGGCATGGATCCATTGATGAGGGCAGAGCCCTCATGACCGTAGGCACCTCTGCCAAGTCCCACTTCTCAACACTGTTGCAATGGGGATTAACACAAGAACTTTGGGGGGACACACCAAACGCACAGCACATAGATTATCTTGAAAATTGTCAATATTAAACAGAATTAATTTTTCAAGTAGAGGCAGGGTCTTGAACTCCTGGCCTCAATTGATCCTGTGACCTCGGCTGAGGCCTCCCAAAGTGCTAGGATTATAGGGGTGAGCCAAGGCACCCAGCCTAAGGGCATTTGTTTAAGTGAAACTGACATTTGTTTTTCCTGCAAGTGTGTGACATTGATGACTAGTACAGTTGGATGCTCAGGCTTTGGTTCATGCTAAAATGCCAGTAGTTTTACCCGCCATTGATGCAAATTGTTGACACAGTGAAAAAGGCAAAAACCATCATATTATTATTGTAAAAGTAGTTTTGACTTCAGGAATACCTCAGTAGAATGGCAGGAACCCTCAGGGGTTTATGGGTCACACTTTGAGAACAGCTGGTGTAGTGGACGCTACAAATGACTAAATGTCAGCGACTTCTTACCCCTGCTTTGCCTCAGGCTAGCTCTGTCTTGTGTGAGCCATTTCACCCAAGTGCCTTGATTTTCTTATTTTTGACATAAGCTGGTTGGATTAAATAATCTCCATCACCTCATTGTCACCTAAGGAACACTGTGGGGCATGGAACAGTCTTTATCATTGACTTCTTAGCATCATGATTTTTCCTGCTTTTCTCTAATATGGCTTGTTCTGTTGTGTTGTCGGATAAATAGGAACATAGTCTCTTCTTATCCCTTTACAAAAGGGAGGGCAACGGGCTCTCCTGTAGAACGGGTGCTCTATTGTAGAGCATGAGCTGAATTATCCATCTCTACTGTACTGGGGAGGAGCTTTGACATCCGTGTATGCTATTTGAGCAAGATGTCTTTGGTTCCAAATTGTTCCCCAGGGTAGGGGCATTTCAGTTAATGTGTGTGTGGTGGGGAGTTCTTTGTCATGAAATTCAGGCAGGAAAATAGGGGCCAAGCTATAATAATAAGAGAAATACGCATTTTTCATGAAAAGTAAAGAAGGCCAGACTGGAGGGTTTTCTGAAGAAATCTACATTATTTTGTGGTGGTGATGTACATTTGCCTTCAGATGGAAGGAAGCCGGTGTTCTCCTGCTTCTACTCCTGTAGCCCCGTTCACGTGTCAGAATTTGCCTCTTCCCCCTACAGAGCCAGCAAAATCCTGAGCTAAGGGAAAATGCAGTGATCTCAGCTGATGCCCGAAGAGAGACAGAATTTGTGAGGCTCAAGAAGGGACTGCAGGGCTGGGAGGGAAGTGGTGTGCCTGGGGTGCCTGACAAGGGCCATAAGTAAGAGAGGATTGAAGAGAAAAGGAGAACGTTCACATAAGATATCACACAAAAGGCAGCACAGAAACACAGCGTCACCTTCATGCATTTTATAAAAAACGATGAAATGTAGCTAAACAAAGGTACATCTTGTTTCCCCCACCTTTGTAAAGCTTTAGAAAAAGTACTTGAACCCTTCAATAGAAGAGTGCCATTTGGTCTGAAGAAGAGAGGTGAGTCAATATGGCAGAAGCTCTAGAAGCCAACCTCCACTTAACCAAATCATCCGGTTAGCAGATGCTCCCTGTTGCCTCTACAGAACCGCTAATGCGCACGGCGTGCTAGATACCCAGCTAGAAGAGGTACTTCTGTTCCCATGAATTGAGCTAAATGCTCACCAGAGGTCAGGGCTATTTGTTCCCAACCCACATCTGTCCATTGTACTTGCAGTTCTGATTGTGCAATCTAATTATCATGAAAACCAAAGAAATATCAGAGCAAAAAGAGAGTTTTTGTTCCTATGAAAACTGGAGTTGTATGCTTTGGAAAGATTTGATAAAAACAAGTTACACACAAAAGTTGCTGTTGAATTGTGTGGGAAAGACATGTCGTGAAGACTAGCAAAAAAAAAAATCATAAACATTTTAGGGTAATTCTTGGTAATGTAGGGTAAGACTCGGATTGCCTTGTGTGTTTAAGTTCTCATTCTACTCTAAAGAAACCCATACCGGAATGTATGGTAGATTCCAATAGAAGGTAAGCTCCGTGAGTGCAGAGACTTTGTGGGGTTCACTGTTGTGTCCTTATCACCTAGATTGTGTCTGGCACATAGTAGGAACACAATACATATTTGTAGAATAAACTCTAGATACAGTTAATGCAAGAAAGATAAGGCAGAACTCCAGTTAATAGATACCTGCTCCAAGAAAATGCCTTGATCCTACCTTTAAAGAAAATGGTACCTAATCTTGATGTGCTTTAAGTTCAAATTGAAAGTTTAAGGTATGCTTTTACCATTTTTCTTGGTTCCCCTTTGAGACATTTTTATTTAGTGCACCATCTACTGTCCTGTGTACATTGGACAGCGGGGCTTAGCTTGTATTCAGAAGTGGGCACAGCATCTTGGGTTATCTAACAGGCACTGCCCACCCCTCGGTGGATTTCCAGACCAGCAGAGGACTACCCAGACCATGAGCCTTAATGCAGACTCCTCTGATCTCCCCTCTCCAGAAGGTAACTAGAAAAACCTGCTCTAGCTCAGAAAAGAAGAGACCTGATAGTAGGCAGGTTGCATCTCTAGATGGAGATTGGTCCAGTGGATGTAGGCAGGATGGAAAGGCCATCCCTTTGAACTTCTCTGACCCAGTAAGCTATAGTGGGGATGTGTGCAGGTAACAAGTGCCTCTTCCACTTCAGACTGTGTTTGAGATTCTTCTGATTTGAATGCAGAGGATCTGAGCTTAAACTTCTATGTACAATTAACCCTTGAACAACATAGGTTTAAACTGCACAGTCCACTTATAAGTAAATTTTTGTTTGCCTCTGCCACCCCAGAGACAAGAAGACCAAACCCTCCACCACACCTGGCTAAATTTTCTAATTTTAGTAGAGATGGGGTTTCACCATGTTGGCCAGGCTGGTCTCAAAAACTCTTGACCTCAGGTGATCAGCCCACCTCGGTCACCCAAAGTGTTGGGATTACAGGCGTGAGCCACTGCGTCCAGCCATTTAAAAAAATTTTTTTTTATTTTTGTAAAGATGGAGACTCACTATGTTACCCATGCTGGCCTCAAACTCCTAGCCTCAAGTGATTCTCCTGCCTTGGCCTCCCAAAGTGCTGTGATTACAGGTGTGAGCCACCATGCAAGGCCTGTAATTAATAATTAATAACATTTTCTTTCCTCCAGCTTACTTTATTGTAAGACTACAGTATATAAGACATAAAATATGTGTTAATTGGTTGTTGATAACATTGGTAAGGTTTCCAGTCAACAGCAGGCCATTAGTAGTTAAGTTTTGGGGGGTTTAAAGTTATACGTGAATTGTTTATTGCACAGTTGGTGCCCTTGTCCCTGTGTTATTCAAGGGTCAACTATTAAAGTATTAACCTTGCAACCTTGGACTAATTAGCACACTTCTCGAAGCCTGAGCTTCCTGTCTGGTGGGCAGGGGGTGGATTACAGGTATAAGATATTGATCCTCTCAAGGCAAGGCCTAGGGCAACTAGAACCTCTGGGTTCATTACCTCTGGTGCCAGCAGCCTCACACTTTTTCCACAGTGAGAAATTTGTGTGTGTGTGTGTGTGCATATATATGTTTTTTCAATTTCCTGTGTGTATCATATTGTGGAACAGGTTATGAACAATAAGAGCTGCAGCATTAGCTCCTCAGCTAATAATGGCCATTCTGCCTTTGTGAACAGGTTGTTGAGAGGATCATATGAGATACAGGTGTGAAATGCTGTGAAAACTGTGGGAGTTATAAAGCAGGACGTCTCATGACAGACCAAGTGCCTGGTGTTATCTAGTGGCACAGGAGAGTTTGATTCCATTTCTCTAGCCCTAGTTTCTTCACCAGATTCTTGAATTAGTGTAAAAACAAGGTTGGGGGCAGAGGGAGTTGGCATATAGTGATCAAAGCATTATCCTTACTTCTAGAGGTAACTCTGATATTAGCATTATCTGTAGGCAAGTCAGTGACCTAACACTATACCCCAATGTCAGGCCAATTTTCCCAGCCAGTCATGGGCAACTCCAGCTATTCCTATCCTGCAGAGGAGAACATCTGTACAGAGCAGAAAGCATAATCCCTGTGGGCAGAAAAGAGAAGGGGAGGGAATGGGTCCATGCATGTTAAGTTTCTTCTTCCACACTTGCCAATTAGATACCTGATACCTCACTTATCTCTCCGGGGAGGGAGTGAGAGATGGGAGGGAACAAGGCAGGAATGTTCCACTAACAGACTAGTGGGTGGAATTCTTCACACAGAAGAATGCACATCAGTTGCACCTGATTGAGATTTGGAAGGAGGCTGTGGTCTGTGTTTGCTGTTTCCTTGCAATATGGGCACAGGGTTCTACAGGTGTCATTCTGGAGTCACACTTGGCTGTGGTGGCTTCCT
>NW_016107398.1:6518205-6540152 GCF_001604975.1 Cebus imitator | reverse complement strand
TAATTTTTGTATTTTTAGTACAGACAGGGTTTCACCATATTGGCCAGGCTGGTCTCAAACTCCTGAACTTGTGATCCACCTGCCTTGGCCTCCCAAAGTGCTAGGATTACAGGTATGAGCCACCGCACCTGGCCCCTCCAGCTTCTTGATGGGGACACAGGTAGCAGCTTCTCTAGCAGACATTTCTGCTATGTTCTGCTGGTTATTGCTGTAGACAACCTAGGACCGACTCCTTTAACCTACCAGTGAATTTTTAAGCACCTAATTTCCTTAATTAAATCCTTTTCTTCTTAGAGTGCTCAAGTGGTGGCTATTATCTGAAATATAACAGTGATGGAGGAGCATTTTATCAGTACCAGCCATTCCTGGAAACCTTCTCTTTTCCTGTCCCCCACCCTCTTCCTGCATTGGTTCTTTTCATTTCTTATTGACCACCATTGGGTCACATATCTATACCTCAAACCATCACTGACCAAGGGAGCACTGTCCTTGTTCAGATCACACTCATCATCAAATAACCAGTGTGGAATGGTGAGCATCCCAGCTTTTCAGACTTATATTTTCTCATCTAGCAGCTTAGGTTCTGCTTATTATTTTGGGACCCCATGCCTAGGTCTTAGAGAGAAACTTCAATATTTAAAAGCCAATCTTCCTTCAAGCTACCTCTCCAGATACCTGGGTTCTTCTCTAATTATAATGGAAACTAGCACTCTTCTGTAACACAATAAATACCTGTTGAATAATAACAATTGGGATATCTGTTATTATGAACAACACAATAAATACCTGTTGAGTTGAGTGGATTTAACTTTGGAGTCTGGCAGTTTCAGAGGCAGCCCTGGGTTACCCTGGGTTACGACTGACGGCGAGTAGACCACAAAGCCATTACACCCCAGCTACAGGCTGCTCAAGTCCATGCCTTGGAATGGCAGCAGGAAGGTCATTGCCAGAACCTTGTCTCCAACTCGTTACCTAAAAAAGAACAAAGACTTCTAGATGCCCTTGAAGAAAGAAGAGTGCCATGTTCCCTGCAGTCACCTAGGCTTGCTTTCTGGAGTAATCAGGCCTCACTTCCTTCCACAGTCTGACACAGTGATGATATTTTTTAAGGATTGTAGTGGTTTGAGTTAAATTACCTTTCCTCTTGGAGCTTCAGATAAAATCAGTATGTATTGAGCATCTGCTTCACGCAAAGAATGCACGGGCTACAGAGTACACATCTTGTTTCTTATCCCCAAGTGGCTTCTCATCTCATGGAGCAGGGGGCTTGTATAAACAATGCTTTTTCTTATTTGTTTTGCACTACTCAGGCCATTAAAGGAATATCTAAAATTCATATTTCTGATTCATTTGAATGTGTGCATATGGGGAGATAGGGCTTTTACTTCAGTGCATAAAAATTTATACTGCAATCTGTTTTTTGAGGGTGGGGAGACACAGTCTCATTCTGTTGCACCAGCTGGAGTGCAGTGGAATAATCACGGCTCACTGCAACCTCTGCCACCTGGGCTCAAACAATCCTCCTGCCTCAGCCTCTTGAGTAGCTGGGACTACAGGTGCATGGCACCATGCGGGCCCAGCTAATTTTCTTGTAGAGATGAGGTCTCACTATTGCCCAGGCTGGTCTCAAACATTTGGGCTCAAGCAATCCTCCCACTCCAGCCTCCCAAAGTGCTGCTATTACAGGCGTGAGCTACCACATTCAACTTACAATCTTTTAAGTCTTTTTTTGAAAACTGAAAGAGATTTACTGGTCATGGCCCTTTTAGGAAGCTCTCTGCTTGGAAGAAAAAGGACTGTTTTTTTGGTGTTTTTTTGTTGTTGTTGTTGTTGTTGTTTTTTGAGACAGAGTCTACTTCTGTCACCCAGGCTGGAGGGCAATTACACAATCTCGGCTCATTGCAATCTCCGCCTCCCGGATTCAAGCAATTCTGCTGCCTCAGCCTCCAGAGTAGTTGGGATTATAGGCACATGCCACCACGCTGGGCTAATTTTGTATTTTTAGTAGAGACAAGGTTACACCATGTTGGTCAGGCTGGTCTTGAACTCCTCACCTTGTGATCCAGCCACCTGGGCCTCCTAAAGTGCTGGGATTACAAGCCTGAGCCACCACGCCTGGCTCATGACTGTTTTTTTTAATCATTTTTTTTTTTCTTAGTAGCTAGCCCAGCTGAACTGTAAAGTCATACAGGCAGGGAGTTGATGATGTCACTCACTTATGTATTTACGGTTGCCAAGCGCATTTTTGTTAGATGCCTGTCAAATGCTAACAGATCTAGGGAAGAGTGAAGGAAGCAGCACCGCAGTCCAAGAGGAAATACTCAATGTATTTTAAGTGAGGGATCTCTCCTTGCCACACCCTTTCAGCCATGCTCAGCCACTGCGCCTGTTTCTACAGCATTAGCAGCTTCCGCAAACACTGCAAACCCTTTCAGGACCTCCCACCTATGAAAATTAATTCCTATAGAAACAAGACAAAAAGGCAATTTGAAGGAGAAACAGGACCTTCAAAATTCTTTAAGTCAGCATAAGATTTTTTTGAAGAAAGAATACCACTGTATTTATTTTCCTACTGGTAGTTTTTCTTTTTTTTTTTTTCAGCTTTTATTTCAGATTCAGGTACATATGCAGGTTTGGTACCTGGGTGGATTGCATGATGCTGAGGTTTGGTGTATGAACAGGTAAGTTTCCTATAGCTTCAACATTTTCTCCTCAAAATGAAAAAACCACCACCAAAAAATCCCAGCCAGGTGTGGTGGCTCACACCTATTATCCCAGTGCTTTGGGAGGCAGGGGTGGGAGGACCACTTGAGCCCAGGGATTCAAGGCCAGCATGGGCAACATAGTGAGCCCTTACCTTTACAAAAAATAGCCAAGCATAATGGTGTCTACCTGTAGACTCAGCTACTCGAGAGGCTGAGGTTGGAGGATTACTTGAGCTAGGGAGGTCAAGGCTGCAGTGAGCCATGATTAAACTCCAGCCTGAGCAACAGAGTGAGGCCCTGTCTTAAAAAAAAAAAGTTTGCATTTCTGAATGGCCAGCGTCTCTTTGGATCTGCAGCTAGGCTCACCACATTCCAGCCTTAGCACAATCTTCTGTGTAGTTTTAGCCTTCTTCCAGAAAATCAGTTTTGTCTGCCCACCATAGCCACTCTGCTTCCCATCACAGTGCGTCTTCCCCTGGGCATAGGGGGAATCCTTGCCCTTATACTGGGGCACTTTGTAAGGCTGATGCTTGCCACACTTCTTACAGAAAGCTCTTCTGGCTTTAGGCACACTGGCCATCTTTGCAGTAGAGCTATCTACACAATGAAAACAGGAAGTTTGGGGTCTATAATTCTTGCTTCACCTGGCTCCTGCCTAACAGGAAAGGGAGGAATCAATACTTTGGTTTTAAAGGCATTTCATCTGATAAGCTCTCGGCCCAAGGCATGACAATTAATATCTGTAGATAATAAAACCTCTAGGGTCAATGAGGAGACATCCTTAATATCTAAATTTGTGATTCATGCAGCATAGAATGAAATGTCTAAGCATTTGTTATGGGCCAAATTGTGTCCCCATAAAATTCATATGTTGAAATCCTAACATGCATTATCTTAGAATGTAACTGTATTTGGAGATAAGTTCTTTAAAGTCATGACTAAGTGAAAATGAGTTCTTTTTTTTTTCTTTTTTTGGTTTTTTTTTATTTTGAGACAGAGTCTCACTCTGTCACCAGGCTGGAGTTCAGTGGCGTGATCTCAGCACACTGTAACCTCTGCTTCCTGGGTTTAAGTGATTCTTCTGCCTCAGCTTCCCAAGTAGCTGGGACTACTTGGGTGTGTGCATGCCACCATACCTGGCTAATTTTTGTATTTTTAGTAGAGACGGAGGCTTTACCATATCGATCAGGCTGGTCTCGAACTCCTGACCCTGTGATCTGCCTGCCTTAGTCTCTCAAAGTTCTGGGATTACAGGCATGAGCCACACTGCACCTGGCCAAAAATGAGTTCTTTAGAGTGGGCCCAAATACAATATGATTGGTATCCTTATAAGAAGAGGAAATTTGGACAGAGAGAGAGACAACAGGCATGTTCGCAGGCACGGATTAAAGACCCGTGGGGTCCCAGTGAGAAGGCGGCCATCTGCACGCCTAGGAGAGGCCTCAGAACAAACCAAACCTGACCACGCTTTGAGCTTGGACTTTTAGCCTCCAGAACTGTGAGTGAATACATTTCTGTTGTTTAAGCCCCCTCGTCTGTGGTATTTTGTTGTGGCACCCCTAGCAAACTCATTCCCCATTTATTACAGAATTCTTAATTGCCGCGTTACCACAAAGATGTGCTTGTGCAGTTCGCTCGCTGTACTTACTGGGCGCTGTGTAATTGAGATTACAGAACAAAGCACAACTGACTGATAACACAAGGGATCAGGTTTTGCTAGAGGGCAGTTGGCACGACTTCATGAAGTCTCAGGAAATTGTATACTCCTTCACACCTAGAGCTAATTTTTCAACCCCAAAAATGATTCCTTTAAATGTTTCTATTTATCTGTTCACTCCCATATCCTCTTATCGCCCCACATTGCCACCCTTCCACTTTCCCAACACCCAGTCCACACACAAACACACAGACACACACACACACACACACAGACACACACACACCTGCCAACACATCCATGTGCCCTTGAGCAGGCTCTGATATCCATTTCTGCCTCTGCCTAATAAAAAATAAAATAGCTGGGGGGTGGGGAGTTGGGGAGAGATAGCATGGGGAGAAATGCCAGATATAGGTGAAGGGGAGGAAGGCAGCACATCACACTGCCACGTGTGTTCCTATGCGACAATCTTGCACGTTCTTCACATGTACCCCAAAACCTAAAATGCAATTTAAAAAAAGAGAAAAAATAAATAAATAAATAAATAAAATAAAATAGCTGCTGTATTCTGTTTTGGTTTGTTTCCCTAAAGCTTTATGCAGATTCCTGCAACCAAAAGTTGAGACAAGTTTGAAAACCTGTTTGTGAGGGGAAGATTTTCTACCTGGCTTCAAATCACTCAGGGAAGATGGGTTCAGCAAACCAGGCAATCACCCTGAGGTATCAGGAAAAGTTTTTATTAGGGGTGGAAAACTACCTGCAAGGTTTGGTTGGGAATCCACCGTGTCTACAGGGCGAGGGGGCACAGTGGACGCAGCTCTGGTGAGGACTACATATCAGACAGGAGCAGAGAGAGAGAGTCTCCTGAGGCTGGGGGTCCAGAAAAGTCCCAGGTTAGGGTCTACAGCAGTCTGTCTCCCACCTGGGGTGCCAGGATGTCCGCTCCCTCATATATGGAAGTAGATTAGGCTCTGGGAGGCCTAGAGTAAGTCGCTTAACTCCGGATCCGAACTGTAAAAAGTTCAACTTCCTGAACAATAAAATAAGATTAGATTAGATCCGTCACTTGAAGTTTGTTTTTTTGTTTTTTTGAACTGTGAAAAGAACTTTACTTGAGCAAAAGTTCATACTAAAAACAAACACACATCAGGCTGGCCTAGCTCAGAGGCGGGGAGACAATGGGCAGAGAGCCTCACCTGCTCTCACCTTGCCTGTCACTCCTCCTCCTCTAGCAGTAACCAAGAATTCTCAGTGGATCCCCTTGGCTGAAATCCAGGGTGAAAATCACCAGATTTGATTATTTCTAAGATCTGGGCAACAATGGGCTTTGGAGGAAGGGGTACTAATTTATAGTGTCTGCTGATTTCAGTGGTGTAAATACTACCACCGTGGCTAAATTCAAGCTTACCAAAAACATCACTGAACGCACAGTTGTCCATGGAATTGCATATCATATTGTAAAGTAATTATAAAGTAATAGGGTTTCTTTTTCTTTTTTTTTTTTTTGTTTTTTTGAGATGTAGTCTCACTCTGTCGCCCAGGCTGGAGTGCAGTGGTGATAGCTTGACTCACTCCAAACTCCACCTCCCAGGTTCAAGTGATTCTCCTGCCTCAGCCTCCCGAACAGATGGGACTACAAGCACCCACCACCACACCTGGCTACGTCTGTATTTTTAGTAGAGGCAGGATTTTGCCATGTTGCCCGGGCTGGTCTCAAACCCCTGATCTCAAGTGATCCACTCGCCTCAGCCTCCCAAAGTGCTAGGATTACAGGCATCAGCCACTGTGCCTGACTGAAATAATGAGTTTTGAATATTTATAACCTTTGTTTTTCATATGGTTTATTTGATTGTAAGTTTATAGAATTCAATTTTTTTAGAATGGCTGTGTTTAACAATCAGTTTACAAAATTCCTGAAAATTTAGCAATCAGTTCTTACAAAGCGGTATCCAGGATACCACTCACTATCAAGGACCTTTTTAGCTCCAACCTTCTAAATGTTTATACCGAGGCATACGCCATTTGAAGCCGGGAAGGGCCAAGTGCGAATAATCCTAGGGATTTTGCGAGTGTGCTGAGGAAGAAAAAAACAAAATAAAACATGTTTTCAATGTAGCATCCAACACAAAGAAGAGAACTTGGCAAAAAACAGGTGCCCAGTCAGTGAATGACACGATGTCTCAATGAGGCAATGGCTCAACCCTCACTCAGTAGGCTCTGTACTTTGAGTTATTTTTTTCAGTTAATACTAGAGTAGGTTTATACCCATCCAGCCACATTCTGTCATCCAGCCTTTCAGTGGGCCAGGGAGCACCAACTGTGCTGACACTTGCGGCGAAAAGGTATCAGCAATGCACAAGTCAGTGTGTTAACTAACTGTACAGAGGCTGCAACAAGGACTTCATCCGATGACCCAAGCTGATCCCAGTGGGTAACTCAGCCAGGCCAAGAGGCCCACATGGGCTCTAGCCAGATCTCCAGGCCATGTGATCATCTGCCATGGGTGGGTATGATCTTACTGTGTCTTGTCACTCCTCCTGGCTACCATCTTCCTTCAGGTAGGATCAACGTTTAATGCGTATTTTAGTGCTTCCATTCTTCCCAGAGTTTCTGAAAATAGCATGGGTGTTCACTAACCAAGTAGTTAAGAGCATGGATTCTGAGCCAGACTCTGGGACCAAAAATTCTAGTTCTATTCCTTACTAGCTGTGTAACCTTGGGCAAGCTGCCTAACTTCTCTTGGGTCTCAATTTCATCCTCTATAAAATATGACTAATAAAAGTACCTACTTCACAGCAATATTGGAAAGATTAAATGAGTTTTGTATATACCGAGTACTTAGAACAATGTCTGGCACATAGAATATGCTATTTAAATGTCAGCTATTATATTATTACATAATATAGATTATTATTATGCAATAGATGAATTAATGCAGGTATCCAAATACATGGGGGAAAAGAGCCTGAATGGTTGCGTAATAGTATGCTTCTGGAAAACAAGGCCAAGTATGGATTTATAATAGGTATAATACAAAAATGGCAGTAACTTTGGCTATACACCTGAAATATAATTACTGGATTTTTAAAATGCATTTTACAAGCCTTATTTTACTAACTCGTCATAAAAATCCTAATAAGAAGGAACTACCATTCTCTGTATTACACAAATAAGAAAAGTGAGGCTTATGGACGTAACTGTTATGATCTAGAGGTTTGTGTCCTCCTCAGATTCACATGTTAAAATCTAATCCCTAAAAGACGGTATTTAGAAAAGGGACCTTTGGGAGGTAAGTAGGTCCTGGGAGCAGAGCCCTTGGGAATGAGATTAGTGCTGTCATAGAGAGACCCCAGGCTGGCCGAAGTAGTTCATGCCTGTAATCTCATCACTTTGGGAGACAGAGGCAAGAGGATCGCTGGAGCCCAAGAGTTTGAGAACAGCCTGGGCAACATAAGGAGTCCCCGTCTCTACACAGAATTTAAAAATTAGCCAGGCGTGGTGGCATGTACTTGTGGTCCCAGCTATTTGGGAGGCTAAGCTGGGAGGATTGCTTGAGCCCAGGAGGCTGAAGCTGCAGTGAGCTACGATCATGCCACTGCACTTAGGCTGGATGACAGAGCAAGACCTTGCCTCAAACAAACAAACAAAAAAGGGACCCCAGAGAGATTCCCTCACTCCGTCCACAATGTGAGGACACAGTGACAAGGCAGCTGGCTGGGAACCAGGAAGCAAACCCTCATGAGACACCAAATCTGTTGGCACCTTGATCTTGAACTTCCCAGCCACCAGAACCATGAAAATAAATTTCTGTTGTTTCTAAGCTACCCAGTGTCCTTTCCCAACATCACATAGTCAATGACTCAAATACATGTCCTATTGACTCCAGCACTTGAGCTCTTAGCTACTAGCCTATTCAGCTATATCCACAGCCCCAGCAGCCAGCTCCTGGCCGCCAGCCCACCTGTTCTCTCTCTTCTCCACCTATCCCTCCAGGTCCATCCAAGACTTACCTCTTTTCTGAAGATTTCTCAGATTTCCCCTTGGTAGGAAGCTCCCAGCTCTTCCATATACTGTGTGCCCCCCTCTCCTGTCTGTGAGTATGTTACCTTAGACTCCCTTTGTCTATGTCACACAGAGGCTCTTTCTTTCTCCCCTTTGAGAAATAAGGTTTTTCCAAGTCAGAGGTGTTGTTTCTCTTTTGTTTCTGTCTTTGTGGCACCGAAACATCCCAGTAGTAGTGATCGTTACCAATTGCTGGGCACCAAGTGCTCTACATGCATTATTTTCCTTAATTCTTACAATAATCCTGTTCTCCTATTAGGCAGACACAATTTCTGTCCCCATTTTCCAGATGAGGAAACTGAGGCTAGAAGAGGTTAAATGACTTGCAACAGCTAGCTGAGGATCAGAGCTAGGATTTAAACCCAGGTCTGTTTAATCTTAAGATCACATTCTTAATCACATCTGTTTTTAATTGTGTTTGATGCTTAACTATACACTGGAGAGGGAATGAGTCTTAACCTCGACCAAACCTCCCAGAGCCATAAAGGCCTTGCAAAAAAAAAAAAAAAAAAATCAAGTGATAAAAAAGGATGTTTGGACACTTTGCAAGACCTGGGTTTAATTCATGACCAGGCTAAGACACTACCCCCAAGCCCCATGACACTGTCAATCCCTGCATAAACCTGCCCTGTGTATTGTTCAGAGTTCTCCAGAGACTGTCCAAGTGTTGCATGCACTCAAGACTGCTAGCCCAAGTGCCAGAGATTTTAAAATGAGAATAATGGGAAATTCAGCTGAGTAGAACCAAGCCCTATTCTAACCAAGCACCTTCAACTTCTCACAGTCACCTGGGCACAGTGGTGAAGAGCTGAGGGTAGAGAGCTGATGTTAGCTAAGAAACGTGCAAGCTATTTGCACAGAAGAGAGGACACAGCCTCTACCTTCAGGGTGCCTCCTGTCTGCTCAAGTATGCTCAACGCCTTTAAGACTGTCTACAGAGCAACTCACTAGTGAATGCAAATGTATAATAGCAAAGAGCACAGAGAAGAGAGAGGCTGAGGGGGTATGAAGTTAAATGAGTGCTTAGAATGCAGTAGAACACTTCAGGGAGAGTTTCTAGACATGGCAACAACTAGATTTTACAAAAATTAAAAATAACCTTTCTTGGTACAAATGCAATATATGCCCATGACAAACAAATCAGAAAACACAGACAAGCAAAGAAAGGAAATTTAAAAAATCCCCACCTACAATCTCACCCACCCAAAGACAACTTCTGTCCACACCCTCAACACCTTGACAACTAGAATTTGCAGGAGGGAATGTGCAGAGCTGGAGCATATGTCAGGGGTAGGGGTGTGTGTGTGTGTGTGTGTGTGTGTGTGTGTGTGTGGTGTCTGCATCCATCTGTGTGTCTGTGTCTATCTGTGGCTGGACAGGAGGGGGCTGGCAGTTTCGCATTTTGGTTTATGCTTGGGAATAGTGATAATAAATTTATTTGAAGGGATCAAAAAGAAGAGAGTTGAAGAAAAGGAGGACTAATAGAAAATCCTCTCAGAATAGGGAGAAATTTGAAGGAGGCAGTAGTACCAGGGAATTTAGCTGAATAGTGACACAAAATAATCAAAATAGGCTGGGTGTGGTGGCTGATGCCTGTAATCCCAGCACTTTGGGAGGCCGAGGCAGGCAGATGACTTGAGGCCAGGAGTTAGAGACCAGCCTGGGCAACATGGTGAAACCCTGTCTCTACTAAAAATACAAAAATTAGCTGAGTGTGGTGGCAGGTCCCTGTAATCCCAGCTACTTAGGAGTCTGAGGCAGCAGAATCTCTTGAACCCCAGAGGTGGAGGTTGCAGTGAGCCAAGATCCCACCACTGCACTCCAGCCTGGGTGACAGAGTGACTCAGTCTCAAAAAAATAAAATAATCATAATAGCAATAACAGTTGACCTTTTTGAGTGCTTACCATATATAAGACATTGTGCTAAGTACTTTCCATCTTTTATTTTAATCCTCACAACTACTCTATGAAGTAGATACTCTTATCCCTATTTTACAGAGGATAAGAGCTTTGCTCAAACTCACATAGTAAGTGGAAACACACTGATGCTTCTTACAGTATGCTCTGTAGGCTATCTGCATCAGAATGCTCTAAGGTGTTTGTTACAAATGCAGTCTTTGGTTGTAACCTGAAGCGTCTGACTCAGCAAGTCTAGGTGTGGCCAAGGGCATTTGGTTCTAACCTTGTTATAGGACCAACAAGTTTGTGTGCCTGCTGCACAGTAACATGCCAGTACCCTAAGACAGCAGGGTTTGCAACAGAGAACAAGTTTGACGATCACAGCGCTCTGAGCAAGGAAGTGGGAAGGAGACTCTCAAATACATCTCTCCAACGAACAAAGAAAGGAAACTCTCAAATACATCTCTCCAAGGAGTTTTGAGGTAGGATTTTTAAGGAGACTGTGAAGTACCAAGAGGCTGGAAAATTAGGGTCATTGATTGGTCAGGGCAAAGGGGATAAAATCATCAGAAGGTAGAAACAACATTCTTTACTGAGTCAGCTCCTGTGGGGTCCTTCAGATCAGCTGGTATCAATAGTCGCACGGGTATGCAAGACCTGAAAGAATATCTCAGATGGAAAACATAATGTTTCATAATGCCTAAGGTGTTATCTCTATAGCTGTTTAGGGAACCTATTGCCTAGGGTCTACATGATTCTAAGACAACAGGCAAACAAGTATGCGGAAGCAGGTCAGGAGCAAGCTGAACTAATGACTGCAGCTGAGTATGCTGAAAGATTGGCTTATTTTCATTTCTCCCCTCCCTTCTTCCCTGATTAATTTTATAAAGTTTTAGGGATGGTTTCAACCTGAAGTGTCTAATTCAGCAAGTCTAGGAGGGGGCAAAGGCATTTGTAGGTTTTTTATTTTATTTTTTTGAGATGGAGTTTTGCTCTTCTTGCCCAGGCTGGAGTGCAATGGCACAATCTCAGCTCACTGCAACCTCTGCCTCCCAGGTTCAAGCGATTCTCCTACCTCAGCCTCTCAAGTAGTTGGGATTACAGGCATGCCACCACGGCCTGCTAATTTTTTATGTTTAGTGGAGGCAGGGTTTCATCATGTTGGCCAGGCTGGACTTAAACTCCTTATCTCAGATGATTCACCTGCCTTGGCCTCCCAAAGTACTGGGATTACAGGTGTGAGCCACCATGCTCAGTCAACATTTGTAACTTTAATAGCTCTCCAGTGATGTTCTGTCCATCCAAGTTTGAGGGCCACTGATCTCAGATGATGGAAGGATGAACTGGCATAAGGAGTCATCAGAGGTCAGGAGGAGCTATTCCTCTGGCCATAGACCCTTGGCCTGGACTTTTCTGACCTTAATTATGCTGAACTTTGACACTTTAGCCTCCACAGGCCCTTTTGCAGTTGGGGGACTTGCCTTTGGGTGGAGATTGCTTGGTGCCTCTTTCATTGCTCTCTCACAACTGCTCTTAGATGCTTGAACACAAGAGAATAATTAAATAGGGTCACTAGTACTTGGTCAGCAGCTAGTCAGGTGTGCCCCTCACTGGCAACAGTGAGGCCAGTAGGGTCAGGTGCAGGCCATGGGGCCTGGAAGGAGACTGGAGCTGACAATCTGAGATGGGCATGGGGATGGAACCTGGGTGGACTGGAGTAAAACGTGGTTTGGGCTGAGGGTCCAAATCATGGAGTCAAAGGAATGACCAGGAGCAAGGTCAAGGATGAGAAACTTGGAGGTGTGGATCATGGAGTAAACAGAGCTGCTTTTAGGGTAACCGTGATGCCTTTCAACTAGAACATATCCCAGTTTGCCTCCAAAGTCCCAAGTGGTTTTTTTTTTGTTTTTACAGAGTCTTGTTCTGTCTCCAGCCTGGAGTGCAGTGGTGAGATCTCGGCTCACTGCAACCTCCGCCTCCCTGGTTCTGGTTCAAGCAATTCCCCTGCCTCAGCCTCCTGAGTAGCTGGAACTACTACAGGCACATGCCACCACACCCGGCTAATTTTTTTTATATTTTAGAAGAGATGGGGTTTCACCATGTTGGTCAGGATGATCTCAATCTCCGGACCTCGTGATCCGCCTGCCTCAGCCTCCCAAAGTGCTGGGATTATAGGCGTGATCCACTGCACCCAGCCAAGTCCCAAGTATTTTATCAGCACTTTTTTCAAGGTGGGCAGCTCCCCTCACTATCTTCACTGCCCCACTCCACTGGAGACCATGTAGCCAGCCTGTACCTAGTGGAGGGGCAGGGACAAGATCACTGCACTAGAATCCAGGGTATCATCTTAGTTGTGGCTCTGATTCTTCCTTCTAAAATGGCAGGTCATCTAACCTTGCTGACTCATTATTTCCATACCTGTGAAGTGGGTACAGTCAAAGAATCTCATAAAGCTAAAGAAATAATGTCTTCTGAATTATAAAGTGCTGTACACCTGTCATGACCTGCAGCATGGTTGAGGATTTTAAGGCAGCCTCAGAATATAAGATTAATTAGTTATCAAACCAATCAAAACAATAAGAGACAAAAGCCCCCAGACTTGTTTACTTGAAGATTATCTCCAGGCTGAGATGTTTTGGTCAGAAAGTCACAAATGAGCATGCTCGGAAGGTGCCTGTAAACTGGGAAATTCCCAGGGCTTCTGAGTAACCCACAGTCCCATTTCCCTTAACCAGTGCTCTCAGGATGCCGATAAAAAACTGAGCAAGAGCCCAGCTCAAGATCTGAGGTCCGTGGACTCTACACACCCTTCATTGTCCTTGGATCTGACAGCCCAACATCCAGGAGAGAGCAGGCATCTGCAAGAAGGACGAGGTATGCTGGCCCCACAGGCAGCAAGAAGGACAGGTAAATCATTCAAAAGCACCAGGAGGCAACCAGGATCAAGGGGCAGCACCCAGAGATCAGGGTGATAAGGGAGGGCCGAGAGAAATAAGGAAGCTTGGTTGTCCCTCCTTATAGCTTCAGGCGACCTTAGCCAAGTCTTCTGGCCTCTCTTATCCTCTGGGTCCTTAACTGTGAGAGCAGGCAGTTGGTCTCAATGATTTCAAAGGTCCTTTCAGCTCTGGGTGGGAAGACACTATCTAAATCCAAGCTGCATGAACATCTGCTGCTCTTATTTACCTCTGAGCCAAGTCCAGAAGCCCAGGAGTCCCAGTGCCACCTGCAGGGCTGTGGCAGATGCAAGCTGCAGGGGACCACCAGGGCTGAAGGGAGGGTGAGCACCATGGAGGAGGCTGGGGTGGGCTGTCAGGGCCTCCTTCCTACACAGCAACTCAAAGACTTTCCCACAGGATCTCATTTGATCCTTCTCACTCCCTCGTGAGATTCGGAGGTATCATAGGCCTCCACATGTGACCACAGGTACAGTGAGAAGGCTTCTGGAAATGAAAAAGTATTTTTAAGGACACCCCAGCACTTGAGAGAGGAAAGAGGCAGCCAGGTCCCAAAGATCTCAGGCTGCTGGGCAGGTTTTGGACGTTTGCAGGAAAGCTTCCCTAGCACTGCTCTGCTCCCACCTTCTTTCTCCTAGGCTCCTTGCCCCACTCTCATTGGCTGGCCGGCTGCCACTCAGCATGGAGTCAGACCTCCTATTGTGCTCCCCTGTGCACCGCTGAGGCACCTGTGACAAGACAATTCAGATATTAATTTGTTTACTGTGTTTTTCCATTGCTGTCTTTTCCCAAGCAGGTACTGCGGTCGGGTTTTTTGTTTTTTTCTTGCCTTACGAATCCTTGCAGGACAGAAAGCAGAGCTGCTTGAAGATAACAAATCTTCATGCCTTGGGTAAAAGCCCTGGCCTCTGATGGGATGATGCAGATACCCGGAGGGAGAGCAGATACCCAGAGGGAGAAAAGAGGGAGTGGGGCAGGGAGAGAAAGACAGAGGAGGGTCCTCAGAGAGCAGAAAGATAGAAAACCACAACAAAACGGAAAACCTGTCTCACGGTAGGAATAGAGCCCATTCCAGAGCCCCTGGAAACATCCAGATCTCTGGGAACTTTTAGGCCTTGGGCATTGAGTTTCCAGTCTCACCAACAGTTCCTGGGCCCCATGTATGACTCAGCAACAGCAAAATCAACAAACAGAAGGGATGTGAGAAAGTAAAGGAAAACTTAGGGCAGACTACTGGCTGATGACTGGTGGGGAGGCCCCCACACTTTTGTCCAATTAGACACAATATTCAGGGGAGAGGTTGCACTCCCAGAATGACAGATTAATAATCTGCCCACTGAACAGGACTTGGGCTTCAAGGTTAAATTTATTTTTATTTTAAAAAGAGGCCAGGTGCAGTGACTCATGCATGTAATCCCAGCACTTTAGGAGGCTGAGGCGGGCAGATCACCTGAGGTCAGGAGTTCAAGACCAGCTTGGGCAACACAGTGAAGCTCTGCCTCTACTAAAAATACAAAAATTAGCTGGACATGGTGGCACACATCTACAGTCCCAACTACTTGTGAGGCTGAGGCAGAATTTCTTGAACCTGGGGTACGGAGATTGCAGTGAGCCGAGATCATGCCATTGCACTCCAGCCTGGATGACAAAGCAAAACTCCATGTCAAAAAAATAAATAAATAAGAAAAAACAGAGAAATACGAACAAAAGTCAGAGA
Organism: Cebus imitator; assembly: GCF_001604975.1. Lineage (NCBI taxonomy): Eukaryota > Metazoa > Chordata > Mammalia > Primates > Cebidae > Cebus > Cebus imitator. Next base: position 6,525,158 of record NW_016107398.1, on the reverse strand, counting down.
AATCTAATCTTCCTAGCCTAGCTGGGTTCTAGTATAAGAGTCTCCCCAGATATGTATAGAAGAAGGAATGACCCCTTTGTCCTGGTCTCACCAGCCTGTGAATATACCAGGCATACCTCCTTAATACCCAAATATTATGAGCTCTAAGCTTCTACCAGTTAATGTAAGACATCTAGTCCCATATTCTGTTGGTTACAATGCCTTAGCCATAAGTAATAGAAAACAAAGATTCAAATATGTGAGGAAATGTATTATCTCACACAGCAGTCTAGAAATAGTGGGTTCCAGGTGTGGTACAATGCGTGGCTCAAGGTGTCCTCAGGGAGCCCAGGAGCCTTCATTTCTCTGCTTTTCTCTCCTCAGGACATTGGCTTTTTCCTCCAGCTGGCTCCCTTTGTGGTAACACAATGCCTGCACCAGACACAATAACATGCAGAAAAAGAAAGCTTTCATGCTTTTTAGAAGCGTGGAAGCTTTTACCAGCAGTCTCCTGTAGAATCTTCTTTATGTACCATTGGCCAGAATTGGGTACATGCCCATTCCTTAGCTAGTCCCTGCCAAGGGGAATGGGATTATCATGGTTGATTTGAAAGGAAGCTAAAGAGCAACCTCAAAGAACATTTCAAAGTACTTCCAACTCCCAAATACAGCCTTGCTCACTGTGAGTTCACAGACACCTTCTCCCCCCATGGCCGAGTTAGGTTCCTTCTTCATTTATGTTGAATTCCCTCTTTTGGGCCCTAGTATCCCCTACTTATAGCCTGAAAGGCTCTCACGCTTATCAGTTTGTGAATCACTAATGTGAATGCAGCTCAAGATTTTTTCCGCAGGTCCATCTCACGGTGGGTCCAGTGGATCCCCAAAGCTATCGTGTGGTTATTTCCCCAGTTCCAGAATGCATAATTGAAATAGATACACTTGGCAGCTGGCAGAATCCCCACACTGGTTCCCTGACCTGTGGGGTGAGGGCTATCCTGGTGGGAAAGGCCAAGTGGAAGACACTAGAATTGCCTCTACCTAGGAAAAGAGTAAGCCAAAAGCAATACTGACTTCCCAGAGGGACTCCAGAGAGGAAGGGGTGGCAATTCCCACCACATTCTTATTCCACATGCCTATTTGGCTTGTGCAAAAGACAGATGGAGAACGACAGTGGATTACTATCAACTTAACCAGGTGATGACTCCCACTGCAGCTGCTGTACCAGATGTGATTTTATTGCTGTTGTGGTTTCATTTCAGATGTGGTTTCATTCAGTGAGATTTCTAGGGGTCCAGTGGTATGGGGCATGTCAAGATATCTCTTCCAAGGTGAAGGATACCTTGTTGCATCTGGCCTCTCCTACAACCAAAAAAGAGGCACAATGCTTAATAGGCCTCAACGTGTTCCTCATTTGGGTGTGTAACTCTGCCCCATTTACCGAGTGACTTGAAAAGCTGCTGGTTTTGAGTGAAATCTAGACCAGGAGAAGGCTCTGTAACAGGTCCAGGCTGCTATGCGGGCTGCTCTGCCACTTGGGCCATATGACCCAGAAGATTCTATGGTGCTTGAGGTATCAGTGGCAGACTGGGATCTGTCTGGAGCGTTGGGCAGACCCTTATGGGTTTATCACAGTGGAGGCCTTTAGGATTTTAGAGCAAGGTCCTGCCATCATGCACACATAGCTACTGTCCTTTTGAGACAGCTCTTGGCCTATTACTGGGCCCCATAGAAACTGAATGTTTGACCATGGGCCACCAAGTTACCATGTGACTTGAACTGGGTGCTATCATGAACTGGGTGCTATCCGACCCACTAAGTCATGAAGTTGGATGTGCACAGCAGCACTCCACCATCAAATGGAAATGGTATACAGGTGATCAGGCCCAAGCAAGTCCAGAGGGAACAAGGAAATCACATGAGGAAGTAGCCCAAATGCCCATAATTCCTACTCCCGCTTCAGTGCCTTCTATCTCCCATCCTGTACCTATGACTTTGTGGGGAGTACCCAGTGATCAGTTCACAGAAGAAGAAATCAGGCCTGGATTACAAATAGTTCTGCACAATATGCAGACACACCCAAAAGTGGACAGCTGCAGCATTACAGCCCCTTTCTGGGACATCCCTAAAGCAGTGGTCTCCAATCTATTTAACACCAGGGACCAGTTTTATGAAAGACAGTTTTTCCATGGAAGAACAAAGGTTGGGGTGGAGGGTGGTTTCGGGAGGAAACAGTTCCTCCTCAGATCATCAGGCATTAGATTCCCCTAAGGAGCACACAGCCTAGATCCCTCACATGCGCAGTTCACAATAGGGTTCGGGCTCCTATGAGAATCTAACGCCACCACTGATCTGACAGGAGGTGGAGCTCATCCGCCACTCACCTCCTGCTGTGCTGCTCAGTTCTGAATAGGCCATTGACCAGTACCATTGGTTGGGTCTGCAACATGATCATCCTTCAGTTCCTGTTGCTCCTGCAAAGCCCAGTGGGCACCAGGGACACAGGAGTCTGCTGCCTCATGCGGGCCACCTCTAGCACTAAAACCCAAGCAGGAGCATCCAAGAGCAAAACAGGCACCTGCAATTGGGGGTCATCAAGACAGGGGCTCTCCAAGGTACCAGGGGCAAAGGAGCAGAATCTGTAGCCTTCAAGGGCCAGAAGAGGGACCCTAGAAGTCTCCTGCGTCTCCTCTTTGCCTCCACCTCTTGGGGTCTGCAGTTCACTAATGAAGCATCGTCATCTCAGCCAGGGCAGGGATCTCTTCCCTCTTCCATTAGGAAGAATTCTCTTTACCGCTGTCCTCGGGGCAAAACTTTGGGCAGTGTACTTGGTTGCACAATTTAGTTGGAAGGACAAACGGCCAGACATGTGGTTATACACTGATTCATAGGTTGTAGCCAATGGTTTCCTGGATGGCCTCAGACTTGTAAGTAATATGATTGCAGAAGTGATGACAAAGAAATTTGGGAAAGAGTATGTGGATAGACCTATCTGATTGGGCAAAAGATGTGAAGATATTTGTGTCTCTTATGAATGCTCAACAAAAGGTGACCTCAGCAGAGGAGGATTTTCTTTTATTTATGTATTTTTCTGAGACAGGGTCTCACTCCAATTGCCCAGGATGGAGTGCAGTGGCATGATTTCGGTTCACTGCAGCCTCGACTTCCCCAGGCTCAGGTGATTCTCCCACCTCAGCCTCCTGAGTAGCTGGGACTACAGGCTCACACCACCACACCTGGCTAATTTTTTGTATTTTCAGTTGAGATGGGGTTTCAACATGTGGCTCAGCTGGTCTTAAACTCCTGGCCTCAACCAATCCACTCACCTTGGCCTCCCAAAATGCTAGAATTACAGGCATGAGCCGCTGCACCAGCCTCAGAGGAGGATTTTAACAATCAAATAGATATTCCACACAGCATTGCTTTTGATCAAGGAGCTCACTTCACAGCAAAAGAAGTGCAGCAGTGGGCCCATGCTCATGAAATTCACTGATCTTATCATGTTCTGTACCATCCTGAAGCAGCTGGCTTGATAGTACAATGGAATAGCCTTTTGAAGACTCAGTTACAATGCAGCTAAGTGACAACACTTTGTAGGTCTGCGGCAAGGTTATATCCAGAAGGCTGTACATATGCTCTGAACCAGACTCCAATGTATGGTGCTCTTCCTCCTATAGCCAAGATTCACAGGTCCAGGAATCAAGGAGTGGAAACACCCACTATTACCCCTTGTGCCCCACTAGCAAAATTTTTGCATCCTATTCTCATGACCTTATGCTCTGCTGGCTTAGTGGTCTTAGTTCTGAAGAGAGGAATGTTTCTACCAGGAGACACAACAATGGTCCTATTGAACTGGAAGCTGAGACGGCCGCCTGCCCACTTTGGACTCCTTATGCCTCCGAATCAACAGGCAAAGAAGGGAGTTACTGTGCTGACTGGCATGATTAATCCTGACTACCTAGCGGAAATTGGACTGCCACTCCACGGTGGAAAAAAGGAAGAGTTTGTCTGGAACACAGACGATCCCTTAAAGCATGCCCTCTGATTAAGGTGAATGGAAAACTACAACAACCCAATCCAGGCAGGACTATGAATGGCTCAGACCCTTCAGGAATGAAGGTTTGGGTCACTTCAAAGGTAAAGAACCACGACCAGCTGAGGTGCTTGCTGAAGGCAAAGGGAATACCTAACGGGATAGTGAAAGAAGCTACAACTATGTGACCAGTTACATAAATGAGGACTGTAATTTTTTTTTTTTTTTTTTTTTTTAGAGAGTCACTCTGTGCCCAGGCTGGAATGCAGTGGCATGATCTTAGCTCACTGCAACCTTCACCTCCCGGGTTCAAGTGTTTCTCCTGCCTCAGTCTCCTGAGTAGCTGGGATTACAGGCATGTGCCACCACGACCAGCTAAGTTTTTGTATTTTTAGTAGAGACAGGGTTTCACCATGTTAGCCAGGATGGTCTTGATCTCAACCTTGTGATCTGCCCACCTCGGCCTCCTAAAGTGCTGGGATTACAGGCATGAGCCACTGTGCCTGGCCGATGACTGTAATTTTTTTTAATTTATTTTTTATTTTTTGAGACAGAGTCTTGCTCTGGTCACCCAGATTGAAGTGCAGAGGCACAATCTCAGCTCACTGCAAACATCACCTCCCAGATTCAAGCGATTCTCCTACCTCAGCCTCCCAAATAGCTGGGATTACAGGCATAGCCAAGGGAGGTAAATCACTTGAGGTCAGGAGTTCAAGATCAACCTGGCCAACATTGTGAAACCTTGTCTCTACTAAAATACAGAAAAATCAGCTGGGCATGGTGGTGTGCACCTGTAATCCCAGCTACTCAGAAGGCTCAGGTAGGAGAATCACTTGAACCTGGGAGGCAGAGGTTACAGTGAGCCAAGATTGCACCACTGTACTCCAGCCTGGGCAACAGAGTGAGACTCTATTTAAAAAAAAAAATGTATTGACTTTACCTCATAGTATTTACATATTATTAATTGTATATCACAGTATTTAAGTTACAGGATTTCAAAGAAAGTATATATCACTCAAGGACTTTAGCTCCTCTTCTGGGGACGGGGTTAGTATGTTTTTGTTTATATACAGGATAGCTGTATCAGGTTAGGTGGAATTATGGCCTTGTTACTGTCTTTATTTGGAGATTAAGTATGATTTAAGGAGATGCATATAGGTGCCAAGTTGATGAGATTTGGACTTGTGATGGCTAATATTTTGTGTCAACTTCAGTGAACTACAGGGTGCCCAGATATTTGGTTAAACATTATTCTGTATGTGTGTGAGGGTGTTTTGGGATGAAATTAACATGGGAATTGGTAGATAAGTAAAGCAGATTGTTCTCCCCAATATGGATGGGCCTCATCCAATCTATTAAATGCCTGGAGAGAACAGAAAGCTGAGTAAGGGAGAATTTGCTCTCTTAAGCTGACTATTTTCAAGCAAGGAAATCACATTGGTCCTTTCCTGGGTGTTTTTTTGTTTGTTTGTTTTTTTGAGACAGAGTCTCACGTTGTCACCAGGCTGGAGTGCAGTGACACCATGTCGGCTCACTACAACCTCCGCTACCCGGGTTCAAGTGATTCTCCTGCCTCAGCCTCCTGAGTAGCTGGGATTACAGGCACACACCACCACGCCCAGCTAATTTTTGTATATTTAGTAGAGACAGGATTTCACCATGTTGGCCAAGATGGTCTTGAACTTTTGACTTCATGATCCGCATGCCTCAGCCTCCCAAATTGCTGGGATTATAGGCATAAGCCACCGTGCCCAGCCAGTCCTCTCCTATTTTTGAACTCAGGCTCAGACTGGAAATATATCATTAGCTGTCCTGAGCCTCCAGCTTGCCAACCTCAGATCTTGGGACTTCTCAACCTCCATAATCATGTGAGTCAATTCTTTATAATAAATCTCATATCTATCTATCTACCTATCTATATATATAGAAAATTAGGAAGATAGATAGATGATAGATGATAGACAGACAGACGGACAGACATTATATCTTATTGGTACTGCTTCTCTGGAGAGCCCTGACAAATACAGACATTTAACTAAAGTGGCATAGCTAGGAACATTCTTATAAAATTCTTTTTGTAGACATATGTTTCTCCTTTTTCTTTTTCATAATTATTTTTTGAGACAGGGTCTCACTTTCTCACCCAGGCTAGAGCACAGTGGTGTGATCACAGCTTACTGCAGCCTCGACTTCCTGGGCTGTGGCAATCCTCCCACCTCAGCCTCCTAAGTAGCTGGGACCACAGGCACATGCCACCACACCTGGCTACTTCTTGCATTTTTTTTTTTTTTTTGTAGAAACAGGGTTCTGCCATATTGCCCAGGCTGGTCTCGGACTCCTGAGCTCAAGTGATCCATCTGCCTTGGCCTCCCAAAGTGCTGGGATTACAAGAGAGCCACCACACCTGGTCTGTTTTTCTCTTGGGTAAATATCTAGACATTTAATTGCTGGGTCACAGAGTATGTTTGTCTAAGCAAGAAATTACCAAACTACTTTTCAAAGTGGTCTATGGGCATTCCAGTAGCTCTACATCCTCAACATTTGGTATCACATGTAGTTTAATTTTAGCTGTTCTAGTGGATGTGTAATTGTTTTCATTTGTATTTTCCTGCTAACTAGTGATGTTGAGCATTTTTTCACGTGCTTATCAGTTATTGTTATATCTTCCTTCGTGAAGTGTCCATCCACTTTTTAAAAACGGGTTGCTTTTAAGTTGTAGGAATGCTTTCTAGTTTATTAAAAACATTCTTTGTTTTGCAGATACTTCCTCCCAGTCTGAGAATTGCCTATTATTCATTTTCTTAAGGGTGCAGAAATTTCTAATTTTGAAAAAGTATAGCCGGGCGCGGTGGCTCAAGCCTGTAATCCCAGCACTTTGGGAGGCCGAGGCGGGTGGATCACGAGGTCAAGAGATCGAGACCATCCTGGTCAACATGGTGAAACC
>NW_016107398.1:6512677-6518010 GCF_001604975.1 Cebus imitator | reverse complement strand
AAAAAAAAAAAGTATATATATATTTTTGTTATTGTTGTCTGTAATCTAAGAATAAATTTTGCCTGCTCCAAGGTTGTGAAGATATTCTGTTTTCTTCTAGAAGCTTTATCACTCAATGACTTTGTTATTTCACATTATACACAAACATTAATTTGAAACGAAGGTAAGACGCTCCAGTTTGAAAGAACATTAGCCCAGATGAAAAGGTTTTATAGGTAGTAGGGAAGTAGAACCTGAGGCTTGCAAGCCAAGCAAGGCCAAATGGTGGAGGGCCTGGAATCTCAAGCTAAAGACTGAGGACTTCTTTCCATGGACGACGGAGAGAGGCTGAAGAGTTCGACAAGACAGTCATAAGTTAACAGCTGGGGAGAAAAGTGAGTGCTTGGAGACTCGGTGGTGGTGATTTAACGTCTCCCATCTGCATACTTTGAGAAGTGTTTTTTGAGCTCACTTCTTGCCCTGATTTTCTGTGATTCTTCCTTCCCAAAAAGGGGCATTGAGGCAGGAGCTACAATAGTCTTTCAGTCTGCTAAAGCCAGGGCAGAGACTGCCAGATCCTTAGTCCTCGGTTTTGACCTAAACAGTGGGTCAGATTGCTGGGGATGGGGTGGGCATCAAATATCTAATCGCCTGTGAAGTAAGGTTTGGGGAAAGTAGAGAACAAGTGCCTCCTGCTCTCTCATGCAGAGCCCGAAGAGAAATAACAATTTCCCTGGCATTTCGAGTCCATACCTCCACCTCTCTGCTAGTGTGCCAAGCCTGTCCAACTTCTTTCTTGTCACAAAAGAGAAGGGTCCCTCCACATTTTAGGGCTAAATCATCTGTCACACTTTTGATCTCATCTCCCTCTGGCTTCTCTGCTTCTTCTTCCTCCAACATTTCAACCCTCCCTCTCCTGCCCTATCTCCAAGCCTACCTGCACTTTTTTTTTTTTTTTTTTTTTTTTTGAGACAGAGTCTCACTCTTTTGCCCAGGCTGGAGTGCAGTGTTGCAATCTCAGCTCACTGCAACCTCTGCCTTCCAGGTTCAAGCAATCTGCCTCAGCCTTCCAAGTAGCTGGGACTACAGGCACCCACCACCATGCCTGGCTAATTTTTGTATTTTTAGTAGAGACAGGGTTTCAGTATCTTGGCCAGGCTGGTCTTGAACTCCTGACCTTATGATCCACCCACCTCAGCCTCCCAAAGGGCTGGGATTACAGGCATGAGCCACCACACCTGGCCACCTAGCTGCACTTCTTTTAAAAATCCTGAATTAAGCTCAGATGCCCCTTAGCACTCCTCTACCCCTGCTTTCCCCTTCCAGAATTCTCTCCAGTTATACATAACTGCTGCCTTCACCTCTCACATATCTGCTCATTTCTCAGGTCCTGACAGTAGAGGGCCTACCCTCTATCACCTTCCAGAAACTTCAGATACTATGAATAATCTCCGTCCTACCAGCCCGGTGCCTCATCAGTCCTCATGTTCTCCTCTCCATGGTGTTCGGCCGTGTTGCCTTCCCTGTCTCTGGATGGACCCTCCTTTCCCTTCACTCCCGTTTCACTGCTTTTCCTTCCTTCATAGCCATTCCCCATCATTGCTTGATGGCCTCAAGGAGAGTCTGGAGGACACCAGATGGAAACACCCCAACTTCTCACCTGCAAACCTGGAAATTCTTCCTAACCTGCACTTCATTTTTCTGGTTAAAATGGAACTTGTCTCTTTGCTGACCTGAACCCATTCCTCATCTGGGAGGGAATCCCATCTCCTCACCTCTCTCTAACAATTATCCTGCCATCTTGTTGAGTCTTCAATCTCTTCCTCTCCGCTGTTCTTTCTCAAAATCATGAAAAGAATCCTTAAGCCTCCATCTCTTTAAAAAACTCTTTTTTCACTTCCTTTTATACCTGATTCACAGTCAAACTTCCTGAAAGTGTCATGTATACCTCTTATCTCCCCTCACACCCTTGTCACTCCTCTGTCCTCTGAACACAGTCTCATCAAGATTATTAATGACCTCTGTGTTGCCCAAATCTCTTGGACTTTTGTTGCTTCTTTGACTTACTCTCAACAGCTCTGATGTTATTCACCGTTTCCTGCCTCTCCTCTCCCGGCTTCTCCTGCCCGGACTGCTTCTTCTCTGTGCCCCCGACATGACCTCTCTCTCCCTGTCTCTTTCCCCCTACTCTCTTTCTCTCTCTATCCACCTCTCTCCTTTCTCTCCCTCTCTCTCCTCCCTATCTCTCTTTCTCCCTCTCCCTCCATCTCTCTGTCTCTCTGTCTCTTTCCTCCCTGTCTCTCTTTCGACGTCTCCCTCCCTCCATCTCTCTTTCTCCTGTGCAGTGGTGGCACTCCCTGCACTCCTTGGCCTTCTGGCTTGGGCCTTCTTCCTTCCCTCACTTTCCCTGAGTGATCCCATCCACTCCTTAAGGATTTACTGAGCACCCAACGTGAATCAGGCAACGTTCCAACCCCTGAGGTATCACAATGAAGACAAAGTCCCAGCTCTCATAGAGCTCACATTTACCAAGGTGTCAATTCTGTCTGGATGCCCATGACGCCAAACTGTCTCCTGCACAGATCGCTCTCTCCTCTCTTCTTGACATCTCTACTTGGCCATCCACATATAAGTCACACTGGACTTGTCCAGAGGTAAAATTGTCATCCCTACTGTCTTCTGGACCAGCTCATCTTCCCATCTTCAATCACCCAAACCAGGGGCTGCTCTTTGCCTTCGTTCATCATCTTTGATTCTTCACTTTCATTCTCGCCTTCAATCCAGCCTATAACCAAGTCCTGCCAATTCTACCTCCCAATCCTCCCAAATGCCTCTAGCATCTACTCACTGCCCTTTACACCCAACGCTGTTACCCTGACTTGAACCTGTATCCCCTCTTCCCTGGTTCCCACCAGGCAACGCTGTGATTTTATTCTCTCTCCCACCACACCCTTCAATACCTTATCTGCACTGTGATCAGTCATTTTCTAATGTACCTACCAAACTGATTCCACCATCTCCCGCTTAAAATTCTTCATTGCCTTTTTTTGTTCTTTTTGAGATGGAGTCTCACTCTGCTGCCAGGCTGGAGTGCAGTGGCGTGACCTCTGCTCACTGCAACCTCCATATCCCGGGTTCAAGCAATTCTCCTGCCTTAGCCTCCGAGTCTGGAATCACAGGTGTCTGCCACCACACTCAGCTAATTTTTTTATTTTTAGTAGAGATGGGGTTTTACCATGTTGCCCAGGGGGGTCTTGATCTCTTGACCTCGTGATCCGCCCGCCTTGGCCTCCGAAAGTGCTGGGATTACAGATTTGAGCCACTGTGCCCGGCCTCTTCATTGCCTTTAAAATCAAGCCCTTAACATGGCTCCAGCCCACCCCTCAGTGCCTCTCCCCACCACCCACTTCACTCTCAGCTCTCCTGACACACACACTAAGCTTTTTTTTCCAGTGCCCTGGATGTGCCACGCTCCCTCACACCTCCTAACCTTGAGAGTGCTGTTCCCTCAGCCTGGAAGTCTTCCTCACTCCTGACCCACACCTCCTCACCTGGCTAACTCCTATTTACATCAGTCTCTGCTCAAAGGTAACTTCTAGAGTACTTTCCATTAAGGCTGTTGTCTGTGACAATTGCCCCTCTATGTACTTCAGTGTCGTACTGTGTTACCCACACTATTATGGTCATCTGATTTCATGTATTATTTTCTGTGTTCCTCTTCCACGAGACTTTAAAGCACAGGGAGGCAGGGACAAAGCCTGCATCACTCACATTGTGTCATCGTGTTTCCAGCCGTCAGAAAATACCAATCAAGAAATAACTGTCGAATAACGAATAGTTTCTTGCCTTGCTCCTCCTGCCCTCTAAGTGCAGACATTGCTTAAGATTCATGTTTTCCAGCTTTGCTAGCTTTCCCTCTTCACATTTCATGGATTCCTATTGCTTCAATGATTGGATATGTGTGAAGAAGCCTCCAATCTACCCCCAAGCTAGACAGCTCTAAGTTCCAAGACTGCATTTCCAATCTCATCCTAGACATTTATGCTTGGAGGTTTTTCCATCATCTCAGATGAAAGATATAAAACATTAAAAGCATGCAAAGGATATATGTACAAGGACGTGCAATGCAACATAGTCTATTATACAGAAAAACTGGAAACAACCCATATGTGCATCAAAAGGGAATTGGGTAAATAAATAGTGTACCACTGTGCAGACTAAAAAGATTTATGTACTGATGTGAAAAAATGTCCATGATATAGTGTTCAGTAAAAAAACAGGCTTCAGCAGGGGGCAGCGGCTCACAAATTCCAGCACTTTGGGAGGCCAAGGCGGGCAGATCATGAGGTCTGGAGATTGAGGCCATCCTGGCCAACATGGTGAAACCCCGTCTCTACTAAAAATACAAAAATTAGCTGGGTGTGGTGCCGGGTGCCTGTAATCCCAGCTACTTGGGAGGCTGAGGCAGGAGAATTACTTGAACCCAGGAGGCAGAGATTCCAGTGAGCCAAGATCGCACCTCTATGCTCCAGCCTGGTGAGAGAGTGAGACTTTGTCTAAAAAAAAGTATAGTGGACTTCATCTGTGTAAATACATACAGTGCTCTTTTGAATAATTTTCCCTTTCTTTGATCCCAAAGTCAATGATACTCATTTGTATGTTCAACAATGGATTTTATAATGCATACTTCAAATGAATGTGTAAGGGAATTGAAAAAAATACTAGCTATTATCTATTAAGAGACTCCTGTTAAACACACACACACACACAGGTTTCAGAACTATAGAGTTTAATTTTATTCAGTCATTCAACATGTGTTTATTAAGTACCTATTATGTGCTAGTTTCTGTTCCAGGTACTGGGGATATGCAGAGAGCAAGGCAAAGTCCTTAATCTCACAGGTTTTTTTTCTTTTTTCAGACGGAGTCTTGCTCTGTCACCAGGCTGGAGTGCAGTGGTGTGATTTCGGCTCACTGAAACTTCTGCCTCCCCGTTTCAAGCCATTCTCCTGCCTCAGCCTCCTGAGTAGCTGGGACTACAGGCATGCGCCACCATGCCCAATTATTATTATTATTATTATTTTGTATTTTTAGTAGTGACAAGGTTTTACCATGTTGGCCAGGCTGGTCACAAACTCGACCTCAACTGATCCACCTGCCTTGGCCTCCCAAAGTGTTGGGATTAAAGATGTGAGCCACCACACCCAGCCACTCTCACAGTTTTCTAAATAGACAATAAGCAAATAAATAGACATAGAATTAAACATCAAGTAATGATAAGTGCTATGAAGAAACTGAATTATGACATGTGCTATTCTGGGTAGGATGCTTAGGGATTAGTGACAGTTGAGCAGA
>NW_016107398.1:6505185-6512261 GCF_001604975.1 Cebus imitator | reverse complement strand
GGATTTTGACATGTTGCCCAGGCTGATCTTGAACTCCTGACCTCAGATGAGCCACGTGCCTTGGCCTCTCAAAGCGCTGGGATTACAGGCGTGAGGCACCACCCCCAGCCCTCTGGCATCCATTCTAAGTGTGATGAAAAGTAAGTCTTCAGAGGTGTTTCTGTTACATGTTAGTCTCTCATGTTTTAAAAGTTATCAGAAAATATTTGAGATGTGAAAGCACAGGAAACTTTCATTTTCATAACTAATGATAGTCTGATTTTTTTTGATTGTCAAAATAATACTCACTGTAAAACATTCAAGTACAACCTTGTGTTTGAATGTTTTACAGTGAGTATTACTTTGGCAATCAGAAAAAAAATGATTTTTTAAATGTGTGGACTGCACACGTGGCTCATGCTTATAATCTCAGCATTTTGGGAGGCCAAGACGGGTGGATTATTTGAGCCCAGGAGTTCGAGACCAGCCTAGGCAACATGGCAAAACCCTGTCTTTACTAAAAATACAAAAATTAGCTGGGTCCATGGTGGCACACACCTCTAGTCCCAGCTACTCAGGAGGCTAAGGGAGGAAGGAGGATCACTTGATCCTTTAAATATTGGATATCCTTTAAATATTCGATAAATATGTAAAAATATGTACATAAGGTTGTTCATTACACTTTTATTTATAGCAACAAAAAATGGAAATAAATGTTCAACAATAAGGGATTGACTAAATTATGATAAAAACTATATGAAATCATATGGAGTCATGACAAATTATGTTGTAGAATATCTCCCCCAGCTAAAAATTAGTTCAATTCCCAGCCCTATGAAGACTCTTCTGTCTGCTCTGGCCTAGAGGGACCTCTTCCTCCTTGAAACTTACTTGTGCTTATTGTCTACAGCACCCTCTGGCCTCACAGTGGAACAACTGCAGCTCGCGCATGGCTTACTCTGAGCTGTGCTAATGGAAGATGAGCGGAGCAGAACAATCCTGAACAATAGATAATTCATTCCTTTGTAAATGCATCATAGGATTTATTTTACAGTGGATTCACCTTCCTAATTAGCTTTCCCCATGTTAGTATTAAAATTAATGAGCATTTCCAAACACACTGGTAGCAGAGGCAGGAACCCAGAAGAAGGCTGAAGAGCTACGAGTTCCCCTGGGTAACCTGCAAGCTGATTCTACAGGACCCTGAGCTCAGGGAGTTGTCAGGGCTCTTCCCCTGTACAACTGTCCACTCCTCTTCATAGAGAGACTAGAATATGGCCCCTCCTCAGTAATCCCTGGGCTCCTAAGGGAGCCCTCCTGGCCTCTGTCTGCCCCATAGTCACGCCTTCCCAGGGAGGAGGATGCAGCAGCTATCTTCCTTTTCCCCTTGTTCAGCCAGCTCTATACCCACAGGGTGACCTATGTGGATTACATGAGCAGGATCTCTGATCTTCTGACCTCCCTCCTGGGAGGAGGACATGAACTCCCTTCCTGCAGGTTGCAGCAGACTGGCCTTTGCCCTTGGCCTGCAGGGCTAGGCTTCCTAAGCCTGGTTCTCAGCCCCTTTGTGCACGAGTGTCTCCTCTCGGCACTGTTGTGGGACAGTAACACAGCCACTCATGAGCCATCCTGGGGCCTCCTTCTTCCCAGTCTACTTGAGCAATTCTGCTGAGCTGCTGAGTGACTGACTCAACAGCTCTGACAGAGACCAGGACACATTCCTTCCTCCCACCTCACAGCAGCCTCCTTTGGAAATGGCAGGATACCACTGGGGAAAGAGATGCCACAGCTATCTTAAAGAGAGTTTTCTGGCTGGGCTCACGCCTATAATCCCAGCACTTTGGGAGGCTGAGGCAGGTGGATCACGAGGTCAGAAGTTCGAGACCAGGCTGATCAACGTGGCGAAACACTGTCTCTGCTAAAAACACAACAATTAGCCGGGCATAGTGGCACACACCTATAATCCCAGCTACTCAGAAGGCTAAAGCAGAATTGCTTGAACCTGGGAGGCAGAGTTTGCAGTAAGCCGAGATCACGCCACTGCACTCCAGCCTGGGCAACAGAGCAAGACTCCATCTCAAAAAGAAAAAAAGAGTTAGAGTTTCCTAATAGCTGTTACATAAGGGGGTCATGTGATAGCCTCTTCCACCCAGTGGCCCTGAGTGGAGGCCGTCTACCCATGTGAGGCATTTGAGGGGGCTCAGTACCACCACCTACCAACCCAAGTCCTCCATCAGCTAAGAAATAAGACAAATTAGTTAACAAATGGAGACCCTATTTATTAATGACAAATGCTGATAAGTAATAATACATTCCTGTCTTAAGGCCGTGCAATACCAAAACCCAGAATTAGTTAGAACTGGCACCCAGGCTGGGCACAGTGGCTCACTCCTGTAATCCCAGTACTTTGGGAGGCCTAGGCAGGTGGATCGCTTGAGCTCAGGAGTTTGAGATCAGCCTGGGCAACATGGTGACACCCCATCTCTATAAAAAATAAAAAATTAGCCAGGTGTAATGGCATGTGCCTGTAGTCTCAGCTACTAAAGAGGCTGAGGTGGGAAGATCACCTCAGCCTAGGAGGTCAAGGCTGCAGTGAGTCACTGCACTCCAGCTGGGTGACACAGCAAGACCCTGTGTCGAAAGAGAAAGGAGAGGGGAGGGACGGGGAGGGGAGGGAAGGGAGGGGAGGGTAGAGGGGAGGGTGGAGAGGAGAGCTCCCTCCCAGGGAGGGACATATCAGGAAGCAGGAAGAAGCAGTCCTTCCCAATGATCCACACTTGCAAAACACCTTGTTTAGGCTCATACAGCTAGTGAGTGACAGGGCTGAGAGTGCCTCCTGTCTCCTGACTAGGGGCCCTCTGCATGGATGGTTTATCTCTTAGACTCCTTACTGATCCAAGAGTGATTGTTGGGTGCCCTGTTGAGCAATCTCTGCACTAGTTCAACAACTTCTGTTCATGGAGGGGGAAGGGGGCGGCAGGGTTGGGGGAGGTGGGCCGAAAGGAGAGAGACTGTCTTAGTCAGTTTGGGATGCTGTAATGAAATACCTTAGACTGGGTAATTTATAAACACTTGAAATGTATTCCTTACACATCTGGAAGCCAGGAGTCCAAGTTCAAAGCATCAGCAGATTAAATGTCTGGTGAGAGCCTGCTCAAGATGAACATGCTTCCTTTTATATGTCCGCATATGGCTGAAGGGGAGAACAAGCTCCCTGAGGCCTCTGAAGGACACTCATTCCGTTCATGAGGATGGAGCCCTCCTTCCCTGTATGCTTCCAAACACCACACCTCTCAATAGGATCCCACTGGGGATCAAGTTTCAACACAAGAATGCTGAGGAGAAACATTCAGGCCACAGCAGAGATAAAGAGGGGAAGAAAAGGTATTTGAGGTTTGTGGTTTCTGTTTTGTTTTGCCTTTGAAAATTCCCTGGAGGGAAATAACCTAATGTTAAAATCCATCTTTCTCCTTTGCTCCTGTCCGGCTCCCCACTCCCGCCCTGTCTTCTTTCTCTCCTCCCATTCCTACATCTCTTTCACATTCACCCCAGAAGTTCCCTCCCTCCCCTTCTGTGATCCTATGTGACCTCCCAACCCCAGGCAGGAGATGGCAGTGATTCTAAAAGGAGATGAGGAGCTATAATGCCCTGCAGAGGCCTGAGGTCTCAGACAGACCCAAGGAACTTGCACCAACGTCTCCTGTCACCCAGCTTCAGCACTATTCTATGGCCCAACTACCTCTGATGAGAACAAATTCAAATTCTTTTTCAACTCCTCAGAAGGTAGCGTTTATAGCCCCACTGGCTAAAACATTCCCGATTGGTTCTTTTCCATGAGCCAACTTGGTGGAATCTGAGAGATCAAAGCAAAAACAAACAAACAAAAAAGTCACTTCCAGAATTCCTTTGCTCGGCTAAACAAAGTTTTAGGTGCCACGTTTTATGCCTGAGGCAGGAACTCAAAGGTAGAGAAGTCCTCGTCCCTGCTCTTGGGTCATTCACAGTCTGGCTTCTCACTGTTGAACTTCTCTGGAACATACCTGGTCATTGCATTGGCGAGCCAAATAAAGCCACCTCTGAAGATGGTCCCCTTCCCACATCATCCTCTAAGAGAAGGAGCATATCGACTTCCTCTTGGAGTCATAAACTTTCTGAATGGAGGGAGTCCTCAGAGATTCCTTAACTGGAGATGAAAGCAGGCCCGGAATGAAGTGTCTGAGCACAAGTCACATGCCCACTGCTGGGGCTGTGCTGGGTCTGGGCTTGTTTTCTGCTCCCCCCCACCCGCTTCACCTTGCTTCCTCGGCATTCCTCGAAACTGATGAGCCAGAGAGAACTGATGACAGCTGGCGGCTTTTGAGTTTGTCCTGATTGGTTCCTCTTTTTGGGAGTTGTCCAGATAAAGTATCCAGCATGCTGAGGCTCGGCTCCCAACTTGGAAAGGTAGGAGTTCTCTGTGAGGGTCAGAGCCAAAGACACTCAAGCAAGTTAACACTGATACCATGAAGCTCTCTGTACAGTTTATTAATATAGCTGTCTTCAGCCCCTGTGGGTCCAGAACCCTCTGAGTGTCCAAAGGGCTGGTCTGTACTTGACAGCATGGATTCTTGGCCCTGGAAAATCATCCAGTCCAGGGGTTTTCAAGCTGCCAGCCCAACCCAGTAACTAGGTGGCAAAATCTGTTTTCTTTCTTTTTTTTTTTTTTTTTGAGATGGGGTTCGCTCTTGTTGCTCAGGCTGGAGTGCAATGGCGCCACTTTGGCTAACCACAACCACCGCCTCTCCGGTTCAAGTGACTCTCCTGCCTCAGCCTCCCGAGTAGCTGGGACTACAGGCATGTGCCACCATGCCTAGCTAATTTTGTATTTTCAGTAGAGACAGGGTTTCTCCATGCTGATCAGGCTGGTCTCAAACTCCTGACCTCAGGTAATCTAGCCACCTCGGCCTCCCAAAGTGCTGGGATTACAGGCATAAGCCACCGCATCTGGGCTGTTTTCTCTTTTTTTTTTTTTTTTTTTTTTTTGAGATGGAGTCTTGCTCTGTCACCAGGTTGGAGTGCAGTGGTGCGATCTCGGCACCTGGCCTAACCCAGAGATATTAAGTAACTTATTTCTTCTTCTTCTTTTTTTGTAACTGAGTCTCGCTCTGTTGCCCAGGCTGGAGTGCAGTGGTGCAATTTCAGCTCACTGCAACCTCTGCCTCCTGGGTTCAAGTGATTCTCCTGCCTCAGCCTCCTGAGTAGCTGGGACTATAAGTGCATGCCACCACACCCCACTAATTTTTTGTATTTTTAGTTGAGATGGGGTTTTACCATGCTGGCCAGGATGGTCTCGATCTCTTGACCTTGTGATCTGCCTACCTTGGCCTCCCAAAGTGCTGGGATTACAGGCTTGAGTCACATGCCCGCCAATCTGTTTTCTTAAAAGGATGAAAACAGTAGAAAATATCAGGTATATCACACATGCGGTAGGCAGAATTCTAAGATAACCTCCAATGACCTCATATAATCCCTCCCTTGAGCATGGGCAGTATCTGTAAACATGATGGAATATCACTTATAATAGTTTGGATATAATGGATCATTCTACATATGTACAAAGGAATGTCACAGCATGGATGAATCTTGGAAAAATTATGCTAAATGAAGGCAGTTAGTTCAAGAAGACTATACATTGTATGATTCTATTTATCTGGAATGTGCAGAACAGACAAATCCATAGAGACCGTAAGTAGATGAATGGTTGCCTGAGGCTAGGGCAGGGGCGAAGGTTGCAGCAAGAGGGAGAATGGCACTAGCGAATATGCGGTTTCTTTGGCAAATGTTAAAAACGTTTTCCTTTTTCACTGCATTAACTGTTGCACTGATGGTGCAAAAGCAATGGTGAGTAAAACTTCTGGCACTTCAGCATGAATAAAGGCAGTATTGTAGTAATGCTCATTTTATATATATATATATATATATATATATATATATATATACACACACACACACACACACACACACACATATATATATATATTTTTTTTTTAACCACAAAGTGCTTTAAGGAAAAATAATTTAGTTACATTTAAGAATATCTTGGATGAATCAGTAAAAATTAGTAACTTTATTAAATCATGCTGCTGGCCAGGCTCAGTGACTCACACCAATAATCCCAGCACTTTGGGAGGTCAAGGCAGGAGGATCCCTTGGGCCCAGGAGTTTGAGACCAGCTTGGGCAACATAGTAAGACCTCTGTCTCTAAAAACTAAAAAGTAAAAACCATGCCTCTTATTGCATGTCATTTCAATGTTCTTATGCTTAAGTGGGAAGTGCTTCCACCATATGGCAAAATACGATTGTTGCCTCAAGGAACATCATTAGGGCAATCCTTTGAGTTGTTAGCTGAAGTAGCCACTTCTTAAGCTGAATGCCATTTTTGATTGAAAGAACAACTGACAGACAAAATGGTTATTCAGATTTGGGCATTTAATAGACATTTTCTTAAAAATGAACAAAGTGAGCCTGTCACTTCAAGGAAAACAACTGATAGAGTTTGTGTGATGATAAACTTTGAGTTTTCAAGCTAAAATTAGAAATTTAAAAAATGTTCATCTGCCATTGCAAGCTTGACAGCTCCTTATACTTAAGGCTTCTCTGAAAAGACTGACGGTGATATTAACAAATGTAGTTTTTATAGTATATAATGAAATATATCAACATTTAGAACATGTGCATTACTCAGTCAATTGATATTTTCCAATGACCAATGCATGAGATTATAAAATCATATTGGGCAAAAGGTCCATTCAAAGTGAAGATAGACCAAGGGACTTTGTCTTTTTTTAACCTGTTTAGTTACCTACTTACCAACTTAATGCCTAGTTAACAAATATTTATATTACATTTTCTCTGTCAAAATATTTTTATGCTTTCTGTCCCCTGACTGGACACTGACAGACTTACAAATGTATTTTAAACATACAACATAGGGCTGGGCATAGTGGCTCATGCCTGTAATCCCAGCACTTTGGGAGGGTAAGGCAGGCAGATCACTTGAGGTCAGGAGTTCGAGACCAGCCTGGCCAACGTGTTGAAACCCTGTCTCTACTAAAAAT